>NC_058405.1:175011386-175091909 GCF_002201575.2 Neomonachus schauinslandi | reverse complement strand
GGTGCAGAACAGCAGTGACAGAGCGGGGAGGAGCTCTGGGACTGCTGGCTGTACCCTGCAGGGAACGGGCAGGCCAGATTGGCAGGGCCACCTGCACGGCCCAGGTCAGGCCCGACTGCTGAGCAGAGCAGAGCGTTGCCCCGGAGACAGTCCCGGGCCAGGCAGTAGCGGCAGGGGGAGCTGCCAGCTCCTAAGTGGCAGAAGTCTGGTGGCAGCACAGCCCCCGGCCTCTTCCATGGAGACGGCACGGCAGCTCCGCCTCAAGGTCCCCCAGGCTGGTCACTGCTCCCTTCCCCATGGACAGGCCCCGAAGGAGGGTGTGTCCGGGGCCCAGCAACGGAGAGGGGCAGGTGCAGGGCCACAGTGTGCCTTCATGGGCTGAGGGTCTGTCTCCAAATGACCCACCATCAACGCCTTTGGGCCCTGTTCCCATCTCAGATCCCCACCTCTTCCTTTGGTCTGCCCCCCACCCTCTTTGCTCTCTGCCTCAGCTCCCAGGTCCACCTTCCTGATCCGAGGCTAAGCGCATAGCCTCCCAGGCTAAACAGCTTCTAGACGGGAGTCTGTCTGTGCTGCCTGGGGACCCTTGGACCCCCTCCATGACCTTTGTCTTTCTTTCTTTCTTTCTTTCTTTCTTTCTTTCTTTCTTTCTTTCTTTCTTTCTTTCTTTTTTAAGCTTTTATTTATTTATTTGTCAGAGAGACAGAGAGCACAAGCAGGGGGAGCAGCAGAGGCAGAGGGAGAAGCAGGCTCGCCACCGAGCAGGGAGCCCGATACGGGGCTCGATCCCAGGACCCCAGGATCATGACCTGAGCCGAAGACAGACGCTTAACGACTGAGCCACCCAGGCGCCCCTCCATGACCTTTTTCTGGCCAGCCCCCTACCTGTCCCTCTCAGAGAGCTTTACCCTTTCTTGGCCCAGACCCTGGCCTGGGTTTGCCTCCCTAGTCTCTGTCCCCTGATCTTGGTCTGTGTCTCAAGGCCATTCTCTCTTCTCCTGGCCTGGCTGTCCTCAGCGTCTGAGAAACTACCCATCCGGCTTCTGTTACTCTGTTCATCGCCTTCTTTCGGCCTGTCTGTCACCCTAGCCTCCATTTCCTCTCCCACTGGCCTGGCTGCCCCCATTCTCTCTGTTCCTTCGACCTCAGCATCTGCATTCCTGTTTATCCTTAGCCTAGGTGTCCAGTCTCTGTCTCTTGTCCTACTAGACTTTTCCCTGGGCCTGAAACTGCCCCTGTCAAGCCAGGAACCCCTCCCTAGGTGTGCTTCCCTCCTTCTCCCTGCCCCCCCACCGACATCAGAGCTTGGGAGAAATCTGTCCAGAGCTCTCTACTCTGAGCAGTGGCTCCTCTCAGCCCCTTGGGTTCCATCTATCCACAGCTCCGATTTCCCCGCAAAGCTCTCCTTGGCTGGCTGGCTTGCATGCACCCCCCAGCCCTCCCCACCCCTCATCCTCCCTGCAGTCATGGAGCCCATTGGAGCCCACAGGGTTAACAGGCAATTAGCAGGGCCAGGGCTCAGAGCTGTGGGGAAGAGGGCCCTGGGCCGCCAGGAGATAAGAAGCAGCCCAGAGCAGCAGAGGCTGGGCTAATCCTGGAGCTAATCTGCGGCCTGGGCTTTTATCTTCACCACCTTCTGGGCACCCTGCCTCCGCTAAGGCCCTGGCACCTCCACCCCCCCACTTTTCCACAGTAGCTTCATCCCCCCCATATTCCATTAGCCCTCCCCTGATGTGGTCCAGCCCCAGGCCTTTCACAGGCCCCTGGAATGAACTCCCCTTAACGCTAAAGTGCCCTGGAGTCTACAGGGGGCCGGTGGTGGAAGGGGACGCATCTTCTCTGGTCTTGGACTGTGACTAACACAGCAGGTTGAACAACTCTTGAACAACAAGTTCAAAGCCTCCTGCATCTCTATCCTCACCTGGGTAGGAAGAAAGCACCAACTCAAGACACCTGGGGTGTCTGTGCTGGTCCTATAAAGACCAAAGCAGAAGCCTAGGGGAGGCAAGGTACATATCCAAGGGCACAGAGGAAGACGGGGCAAATTCAGAACTAGAGTCCAGTCCCTCTCCCCCACTGGCCCAACACTCTTCTCTGACCCCCCCGGGGAGTCAGTAGACCCTGGTGCCAGCCTCAGCATCACCACAGACGGCCTGTGTAACCTTGGCTAATAAAGTGATTAATTGACTTCTCTTGACCTGTTTCCTCATCTGTCAAGTGGGAATAGAAATTCTTGCCTGACTTATTTCACGGGGTGATTGTAAGGAGTGGAGCTAAAAGGCATCTGCAAAGTGAAATCATATACCCGAGGCCTCAACGTTAGCAAGAAGAGTGTTGTAGAGACAGCTAAGAACCTGGGGCAGAGATGGACCATTGGAGGTGGTGCTGGAAATGGATACACATAACACAGCTTCTTAACTCGGGGAAAGGGGCACATATTTCGGAGTCCTACAGAACAGGGTTCAAATCCTGGCTCTGCCACCAGCCTCGGACAAACCATCTTGGGTGCATGGGCAAGATTTAATCTCGCTGAGCCTAGGGTTGCTCATCTGTTAAAGGGAAGTGGTAATTTCTCCTCCTAAAGTTAGTCGTGAGGATGAGAGAGAAGTTCAGAGTGATGCGTGGTAGGGTGCTCAAGGAAGGCAGCGGGCGGTGGTGTGGGGTGTGGATTTGTGAATGGAGCTTCTTGCCAAATGGTGCAGCTCTTTTCTCTCTCTCTCTCTCTCTCTCTCTTTCTTTCTCATATTGACGTATACTTGACATGGTGCAGCATTTTGATCTTGGATTCCCACTGGTCCCATTCTCAGGGCAGCATGCACCTTGGTAAAGCGTCTCTCAGCAATCTGTCAGCGTGGAAACCCCCCAGCACTGAGAAACGGCTCTCCTACTGGCTGGGAAGCAGCACCCAGCCAACAGGCCTGCAGCTCACCCTGGTTCACATCTGGGCCCCGCCTTCACTGTCTGTGGCATTCGGGTTCAGTCATTTAACCTCTCTGATCCTCCATTTTTCATCTGTAAAATGGGAATAATAATAATAGGCGCCCTTCAGAGGTGTCATGAGGAAAGAGATAATCTACATGAGTAATAGCAACATCTAACATTTATTTAGTGCTTACTCTCTGCCAAGCATGGACCTAAGCACTTAACATAAATTAACGCCCTAATCCTCACAGAAACCCTATACAGGGGGTGACTTATCCCCATTTTATAGACAAGATAATAGAGGCCCAAAGAGGGTAGGGGCCTGCCAGGGTGACATCACACAGCACAGCAGGTGCTGGGCAGTCTGGTGCCCGAGTCTGTGCTTGAACCTAGTGTGTGATGATACACACGGGCACAGCGCCAGCCAATAGTAGGTGCTCAAGAGATGGCAGGTGCTCACACAACAGTCATGTCCCAGCACTATTCTTTGAGCCTGTGCCCTGTGTCGGGCACCGTGGATGGCGCTGGGGATGGTTCAGAGAACCAAACAGACGGTCTCAGCCCTGAGGGCCTTTGCTGTCTGACTGCAGAGGGATTCATTCATTCAAAACGTGTTTATTGAGACGCCTACACTAAGAGGCAGGTGAACAGCAGTGGGGAACAAAACAGACCCGGCAACCACAGGTATAGGCAGATCGTTACTAGTTGTGATTATTGCTGTGATGGGGAGACCAGCACAAGTCCTCTGACGGTGGGACAAGAGCTGGAGTTGGGTTGGGGAGGAAATCTTCGCAGAGCAAGCCCACTCACCCCCGCGAGAAGGGGGCGATCGTGCCACACAGCGGAGACAGAGGAGGACGCCCACCTCCCGAGCAGGCCTGGCCTCCCCTACCACACCCCCACAGCCACCCAGGGGCTTTGCAGAGCGACTTCCTCCCCAAGGTTGAAGCGCTCCCGCTCCAAATCCGAGCAGTGTTTGTTCAAATGTAAATGTGTGAGCTGTGGTGGAAGGGAAGTAGGCAACGGCCGAGGCCGCGTGACTCCAGGCTGAGCTCGAGCTAGGAGCCCGGAGAGCTTGGGGCCCGTAGCCGAATGCGATTATTCCAGGCGTGCGCCGCGTTTCCACAGGAGAGGTGAGGCGCGGGGCCCCCGGCACGCAGGTAAACAGGCAAACCTGTTCCCGGGTAGCGACCACTTAGGCCTTAAACCCTAGAAAGTCATTTTTCCAGGCGGGAATATTTTTAATTGGTAGCGAAGCCCTTCGCTGACATTGCGGCCCCTCGATACAAAGTTATTCGTTAGAGTTGTGTTGGCACGGCGGAACACACACCCGCGGCCGGGCGGGAGCTCCGGGGCCGAGACCCAGAGGGTGGCGGCGGCGGCGGCGGGTGGGTGGGGGTGCGCCCCCCACCCCCAGCACCGCACCCCGGCGTCCAGGCCCGGCCCACCCGCACGCACCCAGGGGCCGCACCCACCGCCGCGCGCTCCCCCCCGCCCCCTCCTCCCTCCCGCTGGGCAGGCATCCATCACCGCGCCCGAGCGCCCTCCCTCCCGTCTCCTCCGGGCGCCTCGGCTCTCCTCCCTGGGTTGGCCTCATTTGCATTCCCCCGGCTCCCGGCTCCTCGGCAAAGTGACCTCCGCACTCCCTCCGCGGAGGGAGACACCGCCGCCCGCCGCCCGCCGCGCCCGGGGAGGGCCGAGGGGGCGCGAGCCCGGCCGGCGGGGCGGGGGCCCGAGGAGGCGGCTCTGCGAGGGGCAGCCGGCGGGCTCGCGAGCGGCGGGAAAGGCCTTGGGGCCGAGGGGCGCACACCGACTCCGATGGGATTTGAACCCGCGACCTCAGATCCCCTGCGGGGAGGGAGTGGGGACGTGGAGGCCAGCACCAGGCTCGCGGAGCTGCGCCCCAGAAACGGAACCCCTGTTTGGAACCTGGGGCTCCCCAACACCCCGTCCCCCCCCCCCCCCCCCCCCCCCCCCGCCCCGCCACTGGAGAGGGGCCAACCCTAACGGGCAGTCGCCCAGAGGGTCTCCAGTACCGCCTGGGGGCCTGAGCAGCCCCGGTCCCCGCTCCCCAGGCCCGCCGAGCCGCCTCCCCTCCCCCCGTTTGGTATTTACACCTTTCACACATTTGTAAGCTATTATCCTGTCCACGCTTAGTCACCGCTGAGCCAAGCGCCACGGATTTAGCTCCTTTAATCTTTCCTCCTAAATCAATCCTCCATTTCCCCTTAATCATCCCGTGGCTCCTCTCTGAACTCTCTCGCTGCTGCCTCGCCTGCTGCAGCCCATGCCTGTCTCTGGAACTGCTCCCCCTCCAATCCCAAACGGGTGTCCCAAGGGCATGGGGAACATGGGTGGGGGGGGTAGGTTGGATTTCCAGCGCTGCCGGCCCCCGGCTCGGGAGCCAGGACAAGTAGCGCAAACACTTCCCCCCCCACCCCACCCCCACTCTCTTTCTGGAAACACACAGCACTCTGAACCTTCTTGTCTCCACCCTGCGGGTCTCTGTCCTCCTCCCGCCTTCCCACCCCCATTCCTCTGGATGGCTCCAAGACCCTAACCCTCAGGTCTCCATCCTCGGTGCCGGCTGTCCCCACCCCCTCTGCCCCAGGGTGCCTGTCCATCTCTCCCGGCCACCCTGTCCCCACCCTGCATTTACTCCCGCCCAGTGGGACCCACTGACTCAGGGGCCTCAGCCTGAGCAGCCCTGAAGCTCAGCACTCCGAGTGCTCCCCGGGATGCTCCTGCCTCCCTGCGGCCCATCCCTGATCCTTTCTGCCTCCACCAGTCGGCCTGGCAGAGGCCCCGCTGCCAGCCACAAGAGGGAGCAGACTCCTCCCGGGAAGCAGAAGGGTAGGGGTGGAGATCCCGGAGGGAGCACGGGTAGGGGAGAAAGGGAGGACAAGAGGGTGTTACTGGGGCCATTTCTTCAAATGCTAATCAGCATCTTCCGGCAGTGCCACAAGAAGCTGAGCTGATAATGAGCCCAGCTCGGGGCTGATTCCTGATTAATGAAGAGGCCACAGGGCTGCTGAGTGGGGCCGGGTGGGGCACGTCCCTCCTGGCCCTCCCCGCTGCCCTTGCAGACCGGTCCTCTGTAACAATAACAGCCCCTGCCCTTGGATGCTTGGCCATACTACTCAGATCCACCCCCCTCCACCACCAACTCCACTGGCCAACGGGAAGCAGCCAGACTGAGAGCACCCCCTCCAGGAGGGCCTGAGGGACAGCAGCCAGCACTGGGCAGGAGCGGGGGAGAGCAAACACCGGGTTCTGCAATCCCGGAGTCGTAGGTAGCCCTTGGAGTATTTTTTTAAATCAGGAACATTTTTATTAAAATGATCAAGACTTGGGCTTCCCTGGACAACACCCCCAACACACGCACGCGCGCACACACACACACACCACTGGGCATCCCTGACCATAGGGCCCTAGTTAGCTGGGGCTGAGGAGCAAGCTGCTCCCCACAGGGATAAGTGAGCTTCAGTTTTGCTCAGACCCCACCCTTCCCTGCTGTGTGCCCTCCCGGACCTGACCTGCCTGGCTCCTAAAGACAGGATCAACCCTGAACTAGATGGTGAACTAAATGTTCTCAAGATTCATGCCTCAGGAGAGGACAGGAGCAGATGGGGACAGAGGGCTGGACAGAGGGTGAGGATAAGAGGTAAGCTTGTCTGCCTGGACCAACCTCAATGGGAAGCCCGTCCCTTCTTGAGTCAAGGGGATAAGGGGCAGCCCTCAGCCCCTCTGGAGCCAGCAGCAAAGGTATGGAGTTGGCATGTTCTCGGGGTAGCCCCCCCACAACCAAGGAGGCGGGGCAGAGATGATCAGTACTGGCCTGACCACACCAGGGAGGGGGACAGGCTCAGGAGGCAGCTGGGATGGAAGGCAGGGGACTGCCGAGGATCTGGCATGGGGGAGCCAGGGAGTGCTAGAGGGCCTCCCTGCTTGCTGCTCCCCCTGCCTCAGAGCTGTCCTGGCTGGCAGCTGGGGTGGGGCTGGGAGAGGAGGGAGGAGGGCAGAGAGGGGGACTGCCCAGCTGGAAGAGGCCTTGTCTAATTGTGCTTGATTAGTAGAGAGGAAGAGAACAGGGCGAGTGATTAATAGTCACGGCAGTCACCAGCGAGTGGGGAAGGAAGGCTGGGAGGGGGAGGGAAGTCTGAGAGCCAAGAGGGGATGGGGCCATGAAGTGCCCACGGGTCCCTGGTCCCCTGCCCGCCCAGGGACTGCCTGGACCCCTGACAACCCCACAGAGAGGGGCCAGGTCCTACCCCTGCCTCCTCAAGGACTCTCCACCTTCCCCATCCCTCAATTTTCCAGACAATAGAATGGAAGAGAAAAGACCAAGGTCATGTCCTGCACCTGGGGAAAAAGGTCTATTTGCTCATGTGGTGTTTCCAGACACCTCAATGTCCCCAGACACAGACCCTAACCTCAGCCCAGATTGGAGATGGCGGCACTTCCATCCAGAGCCCACAGCCACCACCTCACATCCTTGGACCCCAGTTGGAATTCCTAGCCCTGCCCATTCTGGCAGTCTGACCTTCGTTCCTCGGACCACCAAGAACTACACTGTCCAATATGGTTGCCACTAGCCACATGTGACTGTTTGAACTGGCCATTCATTTTCCCTGTCACACCAATCCCCCGTCAGATGCTCGATAGCCAGTGTGGCCGGTGACTACCCTACTGGACTGTGCAGATCCAGAACCTTCCCCCCATCCCAGAGATGTCTGGTGGGAGAGCACTGATCTGGAGAGTGTGTGTGCACACATGCATGCGTGCATGGATATTTGGGAGGGGTGGGTCGCAGGGCAATGCTGTAATAGTGTAGGGGAGGGTCTGGGCCTGAGGGTCGAGACAGGGGAAAGGCCGGGTGATGGCCAGCAGCAAAGCTGCCGACACAGGGGTCAGAAACAGCAGCAGTCAGGTGAGAGAGCAGACGCTTCCAGAGACACACGCACCACCAGGCAGCGCGCTAAGTTCTTTGCAGCCATCTTTTTCATCCTTACAACTGCCCGAATTTTTTAGGTTCTACTACTGTATTTACTGAGTATAGAAACCGTGGCTCATGGAAGCTTTTTGACTTCTCCAAGGCCGCACAGCTTGAAGGGGAGAACTGAGGTTCAAAACCAGCTGGTCTGGCTCCGGAAACCACACACTTGACCACCCCACCATACACTCCCGGGCTGAGAGGAGATGCTGAATTTTAGAGCCACCCTTGCATTTTACAGCTAAAGAAATGAAGCCTAGGGAGAAAGAGTGATTTCTGCCTTCTAGTAAGTGGGCAAGCTGAGAGCGAGCCGCGATGGGGAAAGTATGGATGGGGCTTGGAGCACCAGGGTGGGGGGGAGCAGATGGTGGTGGGAATTGGGAGGAAGGGAGAGAACATATAGGTGGTGAGAGCAGGAGGTGAGGTGGGAGTGGGTGGGTGGGGATGAGACTGAGTAAGGAGGGGGAGGGGAGGAGGAGAGGAGAAGAGGAGGAGAAGGGCCCCAGGGGCGCTGGGTGGAGGGGAGCATGGGTGGGGCCAAGAGCATCTCCCCCATCTCTCCCTTTCTCTCCAGACTCCCCAGACCTGCCTCATGCCTTGAACCTTTCCAGCCCTCTTAAGCCCAGAGTGGCCTCTCTCTCTCTCTCTCTCTCTGAACTCAGGCTCTTACTCTTCATGTACCTCTTTTGGCAATTAATCCTGGCACCTCATGACACCGCTTGCATGGCTGGTTAACTCTTGCATGGTTGGTTAAGCTTCTGAGCGTCCCTGTCTCTGCTCCACCGCGAGAGTGTAGGCTGCTTGAGGACAGGGACTGGGGACTGGGTCTCCCCTCCTTTGTTCTCCCCCACGCCACCTAGCAGGCACAGAGCCAGCACGCCGAGCTCCATGTTGACTGGGTGAGTGACTGGGAGTCAGTGAGGGGGTATCAGGGAGCGTGGGGGGGAAGCAACTGCAGTGGTAAAAGAAGCAGGAGAAGCAGCTTAGGGGACTGGGGGAGGGCGCATTACCCGGAGTAAAAATAGGCTGGAAAATGTGACATTTATTAACTTGGATTCTGGAGGAAAGGTCACAGCAGAGTGGGGAGTGGGAAAGAGGAAACAGGGAAAGCAACAGAAAACACATCGCAGCCCCTTACCCAAAGCCTGTCACTGTTACTGACCATCTTACCACCCGTGCCCGGGCAGGTTCCTCGCCACCTGGTGCCTGTACCCGTCTCCCTACCACTGATCCCCAGCATGAGCTCCATGTTCTTACCAGAGGGCCGTTGTGGACCTCCTGTGCTCGGTAGAGACCTCATGTCTCCATCTCCTACCTCTTCTCCAATCTTGCCCCACAAGACACCCCCATCTTGTCCACTGCCACAGTTCATGGATTGCCATCCCAGCCAATAATCCCAGACCCCGTTGTATTTGCAGCAGACTCAACCCTAGAAGGCCAGGTCCAAGGGAAAGTTACACTCAGCAAATGGGGGATGGGGTGTGGGCAGAAGGGTATGGCGTCTAGACTGGGTGGGGGACACAGAAAGCAGGATCCAAAGGGGAATTCCTGTCCCTCAGTGCTTGCTTTGCCCCTCCGCTCTTCTCGGGCATGCCGCAACCCCAAAGCTGAAACCCACAAACTTCGCCTACCCTCCTCAGCCTCCTCTCTGCAGCCCCAGAGTATGAAAAGGTCTGCGGGATGTCCATCCTCCTCTTTAGCCATCCTCAGGATTCTGAGAGACTCCCTGTTCCCATAACCTCCAAGCACCTCTTCCTTTCCTAGAGCCAGGCAGGAAACCCCTGCTTCCCTCACCTTACCCATCTCTCCCTCCTCCCTCCTCCCCTCCTTCCCATTGAGGTTTCAACACACTTCCCCTTTCCTTTTTACCCCCAACTGGGGCCTGAGATGCAAACTCCGCTCAGGGACACAAAGCTCCCATTGATTTCTGCCCCCACAGCACCTGCTGAGAATGGGCTCTGTCTGCCCCCCCAACTTTGAGGGGTGAGGATGTCAGACAGAGGGGCCCCAGGGACCCCAAAGGCCACATGCACACTCTCAACACCTCACCTCCTCCTTGGGGACTCCTGCAGTCCTGGGTTTGGGAGCAATGATTTTTTCCTAGAAGAGGGTGTGTAAGCCACACAAAAGCCCAGCGCCCCCCAAACCAGCACTATCCCTCCTTCCTGTCCCTTCCTCCATTCCTACCCAACTGCACCCTCATCCCGTGGCAGGAGGACCCAGCGGCTGCAGGCATGGGTGGTGGTGAGAGGAGCCATAGTAGGCCTACTAGGGGCATGTTTCCTGCTGATGCTGAGGCTGTGAGTGAATGGGAACCTGGGCCGGGGGCAGCTGGGCTGGAGGAAGGCAAGCCCCCCACTCCCACTCCCATCTCTGGGGCAGGCCACTGGAGGCTGGCTGGAGTGGGCACCATGTTGATGCCACGTATTTGCACATGCACTGGGCAGTGGTGACAAGGCTGCAAACACACACATGTACACAATGCTGGGAGTCAACTGTGGGCTGGGGACAGGCATCCCAAGCACCGGGGGTAATAGATACCCCGTGACTGTGGGTGAATGGATCACCGACAGACAGACAGCCCGCACACGAGACACGCCCCCCATGCTCACACCTGACTATGGGAGGGCAGCCCGAGCCGACACGCTGATCCCAATGAGAGTGTGTGTGTCTGTGCTCACACACGTGTGAGACATGGCACCAGCAGTCCCCACGTGGGGAGCAGGGATTGAGGTAGACGGGGCAGGGGGAGCATCAGGAGAGGGTATGGCATCCACAGTGTGGCCCTGTCCTCAGCAGCTAAGTGAGATCTGGGATGTGGGCATGGGGATGAGGAGCTCTGGGTGTGTGGGTGTGCAGGTGTGCTCGTGAGTGTAGTGACAGGCACACTGAGTATGCGAGAGGCAGTGCAGGAAACTGTCCCCAGCAGCAAGGGTGTGTGTGTGTGTGTGTGTGTGTGTGTGTGTGTGTGTGTGCGTGCCTGCGTGTGCTGGGTCGCAGCGAGGGTGAGCCGTGCACACAAGAGTGAATGAGTGATTCTCAGTGTAAGAGCCAGAGCCGGGCAAGGGAACAGCAAGACCCAGGAAACGGAGGGAGGGCGAGCGGGAGAAGCTGGAGGGGCTGCATGAAAGAGGGATGTGTGAGAGAGTCTGTGAAAGGGGGTGTGTATGAGAGACACGGAGACAGAGAAGAGACACTGGCACCCAGTGTACCCGAAGATCAAGACCGTTTCTTCCAGCCTGCCGGTCGGGCCAGCTCCCCAGGAGGCAGCCCTGAGTCCCTCTCTTTGCTGGAGCCCCCCAGACACCCTCTTCCCATCACCCTCATCCAGTGGGGAGAAGAATCCAGTAGCCACAAAAGGAAAAGGGAACAACAGATAAGTGGGGGTCAGTTGCTCCTGCCTTGGCCCCGTGCATCCCTTCCCCGCAAGCTGCCCGCCTTCCGGGACACCCCGGGCCCACTCCAGGCCCCCTGGCCCCAGACCTGGGCACTGCACCAGCAGCAGAGCCAAGAAGAGGAGCAGCCGCAGCAGCAGGGTAAGCCCCGAGGAGCATCCTCTGCTCCGTGGCCAGGAAGCCCGAAGGCAACACCCAGGCTCGGGGGAGACACGAGGCCAGCCTCTGGTGGCGGAAGGAAGGGAAGCCCTACGGAGGATGCCCCTATGCAGCCCCCCTCCTCGCCACCCCCCCCGCCCCCCGCCGCCAGCCTCTGGCCACCCCAGGCCGGGCACGCCAGCTGGCAGGACTCACCACGGAGAAGTTGCTGGCGGAACAGTGATGCCCACTGAAGTTGCAGCTCTTGAGCATGTCGGCAAGCTGGTGGCCAGTGCGGTTGAGGATGTCTACCATGTCAGGCTCCGGGTAGCGCAGGCCAGCGGCGCGGTGCCCGTCCCGGTCTTTGGGGGGCAGCCCTGTCAGGTTGGCCAGGTGGAAGATGTCGGCGTCGCTGAGGGCCGAGTGCCGGAAGCGGTTGATGTTGCAGAGGGTGACCGCCGGGAAGCCCGCCACTGGGGCTGGGGCGGCAGGGTTCATTGCCACCAGGTGAGGCCGGGTCAGGTAGCCCCGGGCCAGGCCGGCAGCCTGGTACAGAAAGGCGGCCAGCGAGGTGAGTAGGGCCAGTGCCCACAGGGTTCTGCGCAGTCCGTGGGGGCCCGGGCCACAGGCCCGGCCCAGGCCGTGCAGAGTGCTGGTGCTGGCAAAGGTGGCCAGGTCCCGGGGGGCTGCTGTCCCCTGTGCAGCCCCCAGGAGGCTTTGCTCATCCCCTGCCTCCTTCTCCTTGGGTTTCGCATCCTCCTCTGCAAATTTGATTTTGCACACAATCTCGATCGGCATCTGTCCCCGGCTGCTGGGACTGTGGCCGGAGCCTCCCTGCCCCTGTCCCTCCCTGGCCAGTGGGGCCCCCCCCCCAGTGCCCTCCGGAGTGGCGGCGGTGGCAGTGGCCGCTCTTTGAAACTCAGGGCAAGCAGAAGGAGGACAGGGACGGGGTGGGGGCCCAAGGTGGGGGAGTCACTCCCACTCCCAGCAGCTCCTCAGCCCTGCCGCCGCTGCCTCAGCTGCTGCTTGTCTCTCTCCTCGATCGGCTCCTTGTGGCTTCCTTATCAGCACCAGCACAGCTGTCAGCCCCTGCGTGTGTCCCTGCGAGCGAGCGAGCGAGGGAGTGAGCGCCGCTCCGCCACGCCGCGCAGCCCCAGCCGCGCCGCTCAGCATGTGCTCCGGAGCCCACCCCGTGCTTAATAATTCAGGACATGTCAACAGCGCTTCACCGGCGCCTCTGGCAGCAGGAACCAGGCCAGGGGCGGGGGCAGCCCCCCCACACCCCCACCCCACCCCCCGGGGCCCAGGACAGGGATCCCCGGGCCCCTGCCCCAGACATCGTCGGGCTGCCCCCCCCAAACTCTTGCTACAGCCTAGGCACTCGTGGGGTCCCCAGACGGCCGCACTCCCAGGCCACTCAGAGAAGACATCTGCACCCAGAGGCCTCGGCTCGTTCCGCCACTTTTTGGGACCACGCCCGGGAAGGGTCAGCCAACTCCACCCCCCACCTCCCTGACTCCTGACTCCAGCACCCAGCCACCACCTGCCCCCACTACCTCACTCACAGCGGCTTCCAGAAACTCCTTGGGAGAGCCACTTGTTTGAATGAGGGAGGGGAGGGCAGAGGAGGGCAGGCAAGACAGACAAGGGGACAACGGTGACTCCACCCAGATGCTTGGCTTCCCTGGAGCTTTGCTCCCAACTTCAACACCCACCATGCCCCCGCCTGCCCTGGGATGCTGGCCACCCCCTCCCGTCCCCCCAAACTCAGTCACTCGTGGGTCTGAGACAGGACACCCTGGCTGGCTTGCACATCTATGGCCACTTGGCTAATCCAAACGTTTCTCAAATCCCTTGCCAAGCCAGCCTGGGGGTGGGGGGAGTGTGTGGGGTGAACAAGCCAGGGAGCAGAGACCAGGTAGGATGGGTGGGGGAGAGGGTATGGAATGGAGGGAGAGGAAGAGCCCAAATGGGGATTTGGGAGGGAGGAGAAATGTGCTGGCTTGAATGGGAGGGAGTACTATCCCAGAAGCAGAAGCAGAAGAAGAGGGTGGCCAGACCATAGGGCAGGGGAGCCCTGGCCTGGCTGCTGGCTTACGGAGGGGAAGCAGGCACGTGGGTTGTTCTCGCAGGCAGGGGTGGGTCCCCAGTTGGCAGCCCAGGAGGAAATGCCTTGGTGCTCCCAGGGTGGAGTGGTCATAGTGAGCGGCTTGTGTTCTGGGCCGGGCCGGGGCGGGGGGGTGCGGGGGCTGTAAGGGGGAGCCCGTGTGAGAACATGAGCCCTCCCGGGGGAGGAAGCACTTGTCCCCCAGATGAAAGGGGGGGGCTGATTAATCGGGGCACTAATGAGCAGCAGGGAGAGGAAGCTCAGAGGGGTGGGGGAGGCGGCTCCATCGATCCGAGCCGCGGAACCAGCAGCTGAAAAAAAAGTGAGAAGGGAATCGATCTGAGGGAAACGGCAGCTGCTGGGGATTAGAGCCCCAGGTCCACCCGCTGCCCAGAGGCCACCCCTCCCCTGCATCAGGACTGCCCCGCCAGTCACAGCCCCCGCCTGGACCCAGAGGAGGGGCCTAGGGGCAGCTACCCTGGGGAGCAGGGAATATGTCACTGCCCACCTTGGCTGCAAGGCCAGGTCAGGCCTCATCAGTCACCGGTCACCCCAGCATGGAGCCCACCAGCCCCAAGCCCCGGCCACGTGTGGCACCCTGCTGGGGTGGTCCCCAGCCTCTCTTCAAAGTAGCTTCTGGGGGGGTGCCCCTATGGCTGGGCTTCCCCTACAAGCAGTCTCCCCCCAGCTGGGAAGAGGAGGACCCTGGGGTCAGGGCTAGGGCCGGCAGCGTCCCAGAGGGAAAAAGCGGGGAAGGCACGGGAAGCAGCCACTGAGTTAGCCCTCAGAGCCTCCAAGTGACCACAGACAGTGCCCCCTACCTGGGCAGCCCCCTGCCATGCTCCGCCCTCCCTGCTAGACATCCAGACCCTTTAGTGCTTCCGCCCCACCTCCTCCTCCCCCAGCCTACCCCCCTTTCTCCTAGTATTGATTTTTCTTTACTGGGTTTTTTTTTAAAAGGTGATTTAATTGCTTTTTTAAGGTTACTTCAGTCTGGGGCTCTGCCAAGAAAGCGGGGAGCTGCCCCCCGAGCTCTCCCCAGCACTCGGTGCTACCCTGGACTCAACGCATGTCCCTAAATTGCCCTGAGATCCACTGGGATCACGGGGTCCTACTCCCCTAATATACTGGCCTCCATCATCAGCCCAAATCACACCTTCTTTCCTCCAGAGGGCATGGTACGAAGCCTCTGAAGGAATGAAGTTGGGGGGTGGGTGGAGAGGGGAGTTCCAGGCCACTCGGAACTGGAACAGAAGTTCACTGCACTCACCCCACCCCCCACTGCCCCACAGCCAGCTGTCTCCAATTGTCCCCAGGTCCCCATCACCCAGTCTCCCAGACCCCTAGGAATCCAGTTATGCTTGGTGGGAGCCCCCTCTCACATCCCCTCCGCCCATCCTGCACCTCACCCTCCAGTCTCTTCTGTCTCCTCTGCCCCCCTGTCCCCCTACACCCCCTTCCCCTCTGGCCCCCTGTCCTTTTCCCCCCTCCCTCTCCCCGCTTCCCTGCTTGCCTCCCTCTCTGCCCGGCTGCAGTTGGGTGATAATCTCCCTCATTTAGCCTCCCGGCTGCTTCCCCGGCTCATTGCCCAGCTGGTCCCTGGGGCCCGGCCCAGCTTCTTCCCCACCCCCACCCCCAGCCCTGTGCCCAAACTCCCCCCATCCCCTCCTGGCTTCCCCCACCTACTCCCCTGGGACCAGCTGCCCCCCTGCAGTGAGCATCAGGGCCAAGCGTGGTTGGCCGGGACCTGAGCTGGGTGTGAGCAGAGGGGGGAGGGTCTGTCAGGGACTGGGGCTGGGAGTGGGTGTGGGGCACAGGAGAGGCACAGGGGTGAGGGGCCCGCAGGGCCAGGCTTCCGCGGCTCTCCAGTTGTCCCCATTCCCCGGGTTTGTTCCTGGTCCAATTCTCCACCCAGCCCCATGCCCCAGAGGTGAACGAGGCTTCCTGATGGTGGTGGATGGACAGGCAGGCAGAGAGATGAGTGGCATCTGTACAGCCAGACAAGGCAGAGAGCATGGGAATGGGGAACAGAAGGGTGAGGGAGGAGACAGGGAGGGCAGGAGGGTTCTGCCAGAGCACCTGAGGAAGTGCAGGTTTTATTTGGGCAAAATGCCTCAAAGGCAGACCCAGAGACCTCCCATGTTCCAGCTTGGGGGTTCCAAAGGGAGCCTCCAAGGTCCTTACTGCACCCAGGCTTTTGGGACTTTGCCTCTTTTCCCAGCAGAGCACCCCCACCTCCACCCCCGGTGCACCGTCTGCATTTGCGCCTTCTCACCTCCCTTCCTGGGTGGCCCACTCATAAATGACATGACCCCCAAACTCTTAGCATTCTTCTAGAGAGAGTCCCCAGCCTCCCCCTGCTCCCAGAGGACGACACCTCCTGGCCACCCTTCCCAGCCCAGACACCTGTCCCAGCCCTGGCTCTGGTGCGGACCAAGGGATGAGCTAGTGTGGGACAGATGTGGGCGGGAAGGGACAAGGATGGGGGGGCGGAGGCCGGGACTGGGCCAGGCCTGGCTGGTGAGCAAGCAGCGGTGACAAACGGGCTGTGCGGGGGCTGAGGGGCGGGGGGCGGACGGCGGCTGATTTATCTGGGTTATTTATGCCGCGGACGAGGCAGGAGAAGCGGTTAATGAGAGTTCCAGCGAAGGGGGGGTGGGGAGGCCCGGACGTGATCTGAGGCGACTGAAAAGGGTTAGCGTCCCATCGCCAGACCCTGCCCCCACTGCCGGCCAGCACTCAGCACCCCCTACCCCATCCTCGGGCCAGTCCGGCCTGACCCCATCCTCTTCTGGGGATGCCCAAGCTGAGGCCCTGGATCACTGGGGCTGAGGGGCACCAGGTCCAAGATCGAGGGGCAGGTGACTGGAGGAACTGAGGAGGGGACCAGAAAAGGAAGACGAAAGAGGAAAAAATCTTGGCGAGGCAGAAACTGCCCAAGTCTGTGGGGCCTTCAGGGGGCGGTTGGGGGAGGAAGGGACCAGTGTGGGAGTGGGTGGGCACCTGGCAACCTCAGAACGGAGCCTGGAGAGAGGGCAAAGGGCACTGGGGTGCAAATTTGGTGTCGGCCAGGAGCCATCCTGGGGGCCTGAGAGGCAGAGACATGCTGGGAGTGGGGGTGCTGGTCAGAGAGAAGAGGGAGTCAGGAAAGGAGGGGGAGAAGATCCAGAGGAGGGGGAGAGGGCTTTGCAGCAGTGAAAGCTGCTGGGAGCAGATAAGGCGGCTGAGCCGCGGGAGGGATTAAAGCTCTGAGGGGCAGGGGCGGGGGCGCGGCGCGGACGGGGGCGGGGGGCAGGAAGGAGAGGGCCGAGGGCAGGACATCGGGGCCAAGACGAGCGGGAGAAACGAGGGCTGTGAAAGGGACAAGATTAAATCGGGGGGCCAGAAGGTGGCTATCACCTGGCAGAGAGGAAAGAAGGGGCTCCTGATCATCTCATGGGGGTGGGGACTCCCCCCTACTGGCGAGCCCCCATGCCCTGCGCGTGCCAAGGGTAGCAGAGCTAAGCAGAGGGGTGCATGGCAGATGGGGTGAGTGAGAATGGCAGGGCCGGCCCGCGGAGCCTGGGAGCTCCCGGCTAGAGAACTGAGGGCACGCAGCGCCTCCTTGAGGTGGCAGATGGAACACCATCACAGGGAGCCACAGTCAAGGGTGCTCCACCAGCCAGCACTGGGATGGAGACCCCATCACACCCAGTGTGGCAGGAACCAATGTTTCACAGGGGATTTCTTTGTGGGAAGCAGTATGGGCATGGAGGGAGGGCAGTGGCTTGGCCAGGCTCACGCCTCAGACCCACAGCCCCTTACCACCTCCTGCCCTCCTGTTCTCCAAGCCTCCCAGAAAGGTGTGCTCGGGAAGGGGGAGGCCCCTCTTCCCTCCTGAAGAGCCGAGGTGGTAAAGGCAGTGGAGGGGAGCCCGGAGGGAAGGAAGGGGAGGAGGAAGAAGGGGCGGGGGGAGGGGCGCGGGGGTGGCAGGCGGGGCAGAGTAATTGCGTGTTTGTCAGTTCTCCTGTCTGCACAGGAGGGAGCGAGTGTGGTGGTGGTGGGTGTAGCTTCGCCTCGAGGAGTATGTGTCTGTTGGCAGAGGTGTCAGTGTGTCTGTCTCAGGGGTCTAGGCTCTCCTTGGCCCCCGCCCTCCCCTCTGTGTTTTGGGGAGCGCGGCTCTGGGCACACCCAGCTGTGCTCCGTGCTGATGCGGCAGATGTGGCGGGGCCCCAGCTGTGCCTGCTTCCCGGAGAGGGGGAGGGGGCCGCAATCTGCTCCCCCGGTAATGGCCGCTGAGTGCCAGGGGGAGGGCATGGAGATGGGGGTGGGGCTGGGGCCCAGGTCAGCCCCGCCAAAGGGACAGCAGGCGGTGAGGGCCCTGCCCCCACTCCACCCCACCCCGGCCAACCTCCCCCCCAATCTGTGTTCTTGGCTCGGCCTCTCCCCCTCGCTGGCTCCTGAAGCCCATCCAAATTTCTCTCCAAGCTCAGTCCCCGTCCCCAGCCCTCCTCCCATCACCCCATCCAGCTCGGTGCCAGGGACCTGCCCCCCCCCCCCGCCCCCCGCTTGCTCCCCATTGCTGATTTTACAGAATAATCTTTTTATGGAAACCTAAAAAGGCACTAATGGCAGGAGCGCACCCCTCCCCCGCATCCCTTCCCCCGCTCATCCCCCACTTCCCACCCCAGTTCCCTTGGTTCTCCCTCCTCAAACCCTTTGGGGGCCAGCACCCTCCTACCCCTTCAGGGCCAGTGAGGACCTAGACGTGGCGGAGAAGTGGGCTCCCACATCCTGGGCCCCAAACTGTGCCCTCAGAGATGGATGGGGCGCTAGGTCCTTCCCAGGGCAGACAAGGGCTGGAGAGGAGTGGAGGGCATTATGACTCCTCAGAACCACCCCCCCCCACCTCCAGCACAACAGGGACTCCACCAGCCTGGTGGGAGGGGGCATGTTACAAAGATCTCAGCTACACTAGCCACCCCCCCCACTTCACTGACCCTTTCGCCTTCCAGTGCCTCTCCCCACCCCCACTGGGCCTAGGAGGGGGCTCCCGGGGGGCCAGGGCCTGACACAGACTTATTGGATTTCACGGTGTTTTGCTGAGAAAATAATTAAATTATCATATTTATGATGGAGCTGCCATGGCCTCTGCCAACCACTTGGAACAGAAGGGTCAGGACTGGGGGGAGGGCAGGGAAGGGACCCAGTCCCTGGCTCCACAGCCCATCCCTCTCCCGGCTCCTTCCTCAGGGAGTTGACCCCAGGCCCAGAGAAGGCATCGGCTGCCCCCTGCCAACCCCATGCAGATTATGGGAGGTCTGGGCTGGAGGCAGGGACAGGGAATGGGAAAGAGGCTGGGTCAAGGCAGGTTGTAGGTCAGGACTGCTAAAACCCAGCTCCTTTCACCCGTGCTCTCACACAGCCTGCAGGGCCTGAGGGGGCTGGGAGGGCACATCCAGCCCAATCCCCCATTACCCTCAGCCCAGCTCCTGAGGAAGCACATCTTCCTAACTGCCCAGCTATGAAGCTATGAAATCCTGGGCTCTGTCCCAGACCCCGGTGCTGATAACAAGGTCCCGGCACCCTGCCGCCTGCCACCCCTGCCTGCTGCCAGGACCCCCTCCTCCCTCCCACCCACGCCCTGCCCCCCCATTCTCTTTGGGTAATTAGATTCCTCTCAATTAGCAGATTACGATCATTACCAGCTCATCTGGCAACTAAGCTCCGCACCCACAGCTGGGGAAAGGGGGGCACCAAAAGGGGGCACGTGGGGGTCATGGGCAAACATGATAGATGGTTGGGGTTCTCTGGGGCTTCAGGAATGTGGAGAGGACAGAGACCTCCCAAAGGGCCGAGTCAGGGTGGTGGGAGGTGGCCAGGGACCCTCCCCTCCCAGCACAAAGGGCCCCCACTGTGCTTGGGGAGGGCTTAGGTCTGCCCCGCCTGCCAGGGGAGTAAGAGACACCAACCAGGCCTCGGGCGGGGAGAGCCCCCCAACCCCGCCAAAAGCCAGGCTAGGAGCAGATGGAGCTGGCAAAGCGGAAAACAGGCTGGGGCTGGGCTGGGCAGGAACTGAGAAAAGCAACCACCGGGTGATCCAATATCAGGCCTGTGGCTCTCAGTTCCTGAGCCACCGCCAGCACCCCACAGCCCAACCAGAATCCTGCACCCTTCCTTTCAGAATCCTTACACTCAGAGCCCGAGCCAGGCCC
This sequence comes from Neomonachus schauinslandi, assembly GCF_002201575.2. Taxonomy (NCBI): domain Eukaryota; kingdom Metazoa; phylum Chordata; class Mammalia; order Carnivora; family Phocidae; genus Neomonachus; species Neomonachus schauinslandi. The sequence goes on along the minus strand of NC_058405.1, from coordinate 175,072,160 downwards.
ATTGAAGAGAAACAGGAAGGCGGGCAAGCCGGCAGTGCTGGGGTAGGGGTGAAGGCAGCGGCCAGACAGGCTGGGAGCCTTGGGGGCCTTCCTCCCAAGCAGAGCAGCACAAGAGGCTAAAGGCAGCGGGAGGGGGAGATTTACCAGGGCTCCAGATTCATTATTCATGAGCCCGCAGCAACGACTCCAATTTAAATGCTAATGTGGGGGGGGGCCTGACTGAGCTGCCCCCCTTCCACCCTCACCCCCAGCCCAGGCACAAGCAGGAGTCCGTGCTGGCTCCAAGGTTCACTGGGGTTTATTAAGGAGTGAAGAGGGAGGCCAGGAGTCTCCCGGCCACCCACGTTGCTCCTGGCACGTGAAAATCCCGCCTGGCTTCCTGTGGTCCTTTTGGACGGAGGCTGGCCATGCAGGCAGGAGCCTCGAGGGGAGCGGGTAGGAGGTGGGAGCTGGGGGGGTGTGCCTTCTGGCAGTCCCCCTCAGAGGATGATCTGGTTGGTGAAGCTGCGGCTCAACTCCTTGTGTGGCAGAACAATCGAGTTCAGGATGAGCACCTCAGCAGGGATCCGGACACGGCAGCCTGCAACGGGGACATGAGGGCACCAGGAGGAAGCCGTGGGGAGGGGAGGCCAGAGGCAAGGAGCTGGGGCCACCGCCTTCGGGGAGGAATCCCTCCCTGCCCATCTGTGCCCTGGCCTCACGCTCCCAGTGACTCACAACAGGGCCTGGCACACAGCAAGCACTTTGTAAATGTTTGCTAAAGGAACAAACACAAGCAAGCAAGCAAGCACGCATGCACACGCGCACACGCGTGCGTCCAATCCCCACAGGGCAAGGCCGTCACCTGTGGAGGTTTTCCACAGCCCTAGTCCCCTGGGAAGCTGTACCTAGGATGGTGATGGCAGGCAGCAGCTTCCCATCCTTGAAGAGGCTCTCACTGTCCATGTGCGCTCGGGGGTCGTTGGGATTGGGGTCATTGGGGGTACCCTCCACACGGGCCCAGCGCCCCACAGTGCTCCCCCAGCCCACAATGGTGTGCAGAACACATGTGTGCTCCTGCCAAACACAACAGTGTCAGGTGAGAGAGGAGAAGGGGCCAGATGCAGAGCCCATGGGGCCCCCCCCCCAGCCAGCCACGGGGTGCCTACCTGCAGCATGGCCCCATGGAGGACAATGCTCTCGCGGAGCCGCACCCCCTCGCCCACGGTCACTCCCTCCCCAATGGAGACGTTGGGACCTAGCTGTGGAGAGGAACAGATACCATAAGCCCTGGAGAGCCTTGGAGAAACCCGAATCCACCCTCTTCATAGAACAGGTAGGGGGGAAGGGACCTGCTTGAGCCTGTATGATGGGTGATGACAAAGCAGAGCCCCGAGCTCTGAGCTCAGGAGCTCGGCGCCATCCCACCCGTCCTGGCGGCCTAGCCCCCCACTTACCACCGCCGACGGGGCCACCTTAGCTGTGGGGTGGATGTAAACATTTCCTAGAATCAGAAGAGAAGATCTGGGGGCAACTACCCCACACCATACCTGGTTCGGGGTTGGGGGGGCGCAGGGACTGGAGCTTCACCTCTGAATCTGAGGCCAGGAGTCCTGGCTCAGGGGGCACAGGGGGCTGGGGTGGGGGGCAAAGATGAGGAAGGGGGGCAGGGGCCTGTACCTCGGATTCGTGGACCCCCGGGGGCGTGCTTGGCCAGGCGTTCTGGGTGAGTGAGCTGGTACTGGCCCAGGTAGAGGCGGGAGGCATAGAGAGCTGAACTGGCGGGAGCCACAGAGCAGAATGGGGGATTCAGGGGCCAGTAGGTGCCTACCCCCTGAAAATCTCAACTCCCAGGTGCCCCAGCCACCTCACGTAGCCATACCCCGCAGACTTGATCTGGCTCCAGATACCATCAGTGAGGTGGACGTAGATCTGGCCCTGCCCAGCCAGGGCGGAGAACACGTCCTGCTCCAGGCGGATGGTACCTGCCCCTGGCCACAGGCCTGAAGAGTCCTCCCTGGCAGAGAGGAGATGCAGACATCAACTCCCCAGCTGAGCCCGCCCGGAAGGCCAACATGGTGTCTCAGGGATAGGGATCTGAGGGAATCCCACCCCCTCTCCAGGCCTGGCCAGATCTTCTCCAAAGGGATGTTCATGTCCCAGGAAACTCTGCCAGTGCCCTTACCCACGTCACCCTCCCACCCCTAGCTGGGGTGCAATCCCAGGGGACCCCCGGGCATGGACCCACACCTCATCTCTGCCCCAGGTCCAGGGAGTTTGCCCGGACATAGCTTCCCCCCATTTTCCTCTTCTCCTCCCCATCCACTCCTCCAAACCCCACCTCGGGTCACCCTCCCTCTCACGGGATGGAATGAAACACAGACACTCACCCCAGAGGAAGACAGCTGGTGAGGGCAGAGACAGTCACAGAAAGAGAGGGAGAGAGAGAGAGAGAGATGGTAGAGATGCCAGCTCAGCAGAAACAGACAGAGGCCCGGAGAGATGGAGAGAGAAGCAGAGATGGATGGGAGTGAGTGGGGCATGAGACGGGGAGCCAGGCGGGGAGGAGGGAGTGAAGGCCAGGACCCACAGCGGGGAGGGGGGTGGGGAACAGGTCCAGGGCCTACAAGGATGACCTGGGGAGGGGCCTGTGGCCAGCAGGGCTCTGCAGGCTATGCTCTGAGGGGAGCCTCAGCCTGACAGTGTGGGGTGTGGGTGTGTGCGTGTGTGTGTGTCTCTCTCTCTTTGCATGTCTCTGCACCCAAGCGTGTGTGCGCCCAAGTGTGCATGTTGCCGTCTGTTCTGAAAGACATCTCCGGGACACTCATCAGGGCTTGAGAGAAATGGACCAGAAGGGGAGTGGGCAGGCAGTGACAGAGGAGGAACTGGGATGGCTAAGGAAGAGGGACAGAATGAGGTTAGAAGGGGAGGGGACCCGGAAGACTTGGCTGGGGATGACAAGTGGAAAGGAAAAAGGAGGAGGAAGGTGAGCAGGTGGAAACGGAGCCTGCAGAGCCTGGGGGCGGGGGTGCTCTGTGACTGGGGGGAACTTGGGGTTACAGGGCCATGGGGCCCGCCTCACAGTTGCCCATCCTGCTGGTTTCGCTGGAAGACATCCCGAAGGGGCTTCAGGGCTTCCGGGGAAAAGAGGTAGATGCCACAGTTGATGACGTCACTAACGAAGGTGCTGGGTTTCTCCACATAGTGCAGGACCTGAGGACAGGGCAGGCTGGGTCCAGTAGAGGAGGGGGGCCCCCTGCCCCCCAGCCCCCCCCCCCATCCCCTAAGACCTTCTGACTGCCAGCTACTCCCTGCTGCCAGGGTGGTCTTCCTAAAATGCACAGTCACTGCCCTTCAACTTCAAGGTAAGTCCCAACTACATACCTTTTCCCTCCCAATCCTCCCCACCTGCCAGCACCCCCAGCACACCATTCACGGCCATTGCACGCCTGTGCCTGGAATGCCCTTTCTCAGTGATGCATCTGGAAAACTCAGCTTTCAAAACCCAGTCGACCTTGCCACTTCCTCTGGGAGCCTGCGCCTGTCCCGCCCTACACTGAGCCTCTCAGGTCTGGGCACCCCTGGCATCTGGCCACACCTCACTGTGGGCCCTTGTGTCATTTGCCATGGTTGACTTTTGACTGTCTTTCCCACTGACTGGGGGTTTCCTGGGAGGGAGGGATTCTATTTCTTTGGCTCTGTTTCTTTCACATCTAGCTAGTGTCTAGTATAAAACTTAAAAAAAAAAAAAAATCACATTTATATGTGTGTGCCTGTTTAAGTGTATTTTTAACACTAACGCTTGAACAAAGAAAAGGGCTGTGTGAAAGTCAGTTAGGCTCAGGGGCAGGGAGTTTCACAAACAAGGACTGAGACCCTCTGCCTTACGGATCCCGCTCCCACCTCTGGAATTCTAGAGGCGCAATAATACTGTTTCCTGCCTCTGTGCCCTTGCACATCCTGTTCCCTCTACCTGCAATGCCTTCCTGTCTCCTCCTTCATCTCCACAAATTTAACTCAACTCAGACTTTGCCTCCTCCAGGAAGCTCTCCCTGCCCCCAGCCAGGCAAGGCTGGGGTAGGCCTCCTTTCGTGTTCCCATAGCACACAGTGCATACATCTATTGGGGCGCTGCACCCATGGAAATTAACTGTTATCCTTTGCTCTTTGCCAATCTCTAGAAAAGATGGAAGATGAACAGCCAAGGGTACGCCCCACCTGGTTGACAGCACTGGAGCCCACCCAATTGCCTTCTAGCATTCTCTAGAGGCAGAGGGGCGGGGGCATGAGGATAGAGTAAGAACCCAGCCAGCCCCGTCTCTGCTCTTACCTCATGTGTCTGTGGGTTCTCTACAATGCAGCCGTAGTTGAGGGACTGTGTCCTGTTAGCCTGAAAGACAGACACACCGAAACAATGACCTGCCTGCTCTAGGGCAGCAAGGTCTGTTTTCTTTCTTTCTTTCCCTCCCCTAAAGCACCTGGCACGTATTTCTGGCACTGACAGGCCTTCAGCAGGGGGAGAACTGACAGCTGCCCTCCCCCTCCTTCCTTCTGAGCAGCCAAAGGGCTCAGGGTCTCTACCGCTGCCACCGCCTCCTCCTCCTCCGCTACTTGCTGGGATTTCTGGCACATTCCCTTGTTGATGCCCGTTCCCACTCCAACTCTCTCTCGGCTGCCCCTGCCTCCCCGACACTCTGCATTCCAGGAAAGTCTCTGGACCACCCCCTTTACCCCCTCCAGCCCTCCTGGCCCCCTCACCGTGGTGCCAAGGAGCAAGAAAGGGTGAGGCTGGTGTCTGTAGGCATCCAACATAGCACTCAAGGGGAAGTCGGAGCAGACATCAGCGTTGAGCACAAAGAAGGCCTCAGGGCCCCCGGCCAGGATCTGGTCCCGGAAATGGTAGAGACCACCTCCTGTGCCCAGGGGCACAAACTCTTGCAGGTACCTGTCACCGGGGGACCCCACGGCCAGCTCAGTGAGATGAGAGGAGGCAGATAGCATGAGCCTGGGCATCTGACCCCTCCTGCTCCCAGAAACACACCTGCCTGAGGCCAATATACTCAGGGATTCAGAGATGCCCAAATAAGACCCCTCCTGGTATATAAGGGTGAAGTCTGCCAGATGCTGACTCAACCCACTCACCAGGACTCTGAGGCCTCGGGCACTGCCCCCACACCCCATCCCCCCCATACAGCACATGTACACAAACACCTGATGGGGAGGTTAAACTCCTGCTGGGCAGCCTCTAGAAATCGGGTAAGGGGCTCGTCAGGTTGGTAGAAGCCAATGAGCAGAATCTCCTGCATCCCAGGGACCTGAGAGCAAGGGAAGAGGTTGGGAGGAAAAAGAACGTATCTGATAGGAAGGAATGTTGGGGGAACCCCTGGTACTGGCCCAGGATCCAGAGACCATAGTTTTGGTCTCAGCTGTGGGTACTCACTTTACCACCCTGGCCTGTGTTCTCCTCCAGACAAAGAGGAAGCTAGAGGAAGTCTGTCCCTGATCTTTCAACCTTTTATGATTCTGTTGTTCCCCTGACCCCATCCCCTCATCTGAGGATCACCCTAGGAAAGATCCTGCCTACCAAACTGCATGAAAAGATAATCCATTCATTTTCCCCCATATTTATTATCTGTCAATATGAGCTTGAGATCAGCATGAGATAAGGGTACCACTTATCAAGTGCCTACATTGCACTAAGCACTTTACCAACATCATCTCTAAGCCCTGCCGCCCCACAAAGTAGGGTTAATCACCCCATTTGACCAGTAAGAAAACTAAGGCTCAGAAAGGGCGAGGAATTTACCCAAGTAAATTTACTCTCCAGGCAGAGACTGGATCCAGATAAAACCCTGCCCATCCCAATGCCTAAAGCAATAAAGAAATTAGCTCCACAGTGAGCAATGGTTTGAGTTCCGTGTTTTGCTATCATTCAGGTTCCTCAGGCTGTTGCTTTAAATGGTCTCTAAGAGGGGCGCCTGGGTGGCTCAGTTGGTTAAGCGACTGCCTTCGGCTCAGGTCATGATCCTGGAGTCCCTGGATCGAGTCCCGCATCGGGCTCCCTGCTCGGCAGGGAGTCTGCTTCTCCCTCTCCCACTCCCCCTGCTTGTGTTCCCTCTCTCGCTGTGTCTTTCTCTGTCAAATAAATAAATAAAATCTTTAAAATAAATAAATAAATAAATAAATAAATGGTCTCTAAGATTCCGGCCTGATCTCGCATTCCATGCTTTAAAAATAGGAGTGAAATCTGAACAAGAAGAGGCCAGATGAGAGACCAGATTAGCGAAGACAGCAGGGCAGTTGTACTGCACAACTCCGAGGTACACCATTCACACTGTCATTTATAAATGGCAGTCCCTGGAGTTATGCCTGGTGTGAACAGGACATGGTTGGAGAGAGGGGGAAATACAGCATGAAGGAGATGAGCAGGAAGTGAGGTGGGAGGGGGAGCCTCTGGGGTTACCTGGGCACAGGCCTCAATGTGGTGCTGGATCATAGGGACCCCCGCCACTGGAAACAGGGGCTTGGGCACCTCAAAAGACAAAGGCCTGAAGCGGGTCCCTGAGAGAGGAGAGAGAAGCACATTTCAGCTTCCTGCCTCCCTCTGCCTCCACCTCCCAGTCATTCCAGCCCAACCTCCCTACCCCTTTCCCTAGGCTCCTCACCCTTTTGAGGGCCTCCAATCAGGATCACAGCTTTGAGCATGGTGGCAACTGCTACCTAAACCTCAAGTCCCAACAGAGAAATCAGGCTCAGATCTCACACCCCAGCCCAAGAACCCCACTCACATCCCAAGCAAACCCCAAACTCCAAAGAGCAACACTTAGCCCTCTCACAGGATGTAAATCCAAAATTCAATATAGTCCCTCCTTTGACACAACACCTCACAAATCCCATACATCTCAAACCCCAACCCAGATTCCAAGTGGCCTTAAAACCCCACAGCGATTTCTCCTAAATTCTGAAATTCGCACCCCACAATTTGATCCAACAGACTTCCCTCTGGCTATAGACACATTCAGCAAACTCAGACACTCAGCGACAGATCTCTTAGACCCCAAACCTCAAAAACCCGAAACCCCAAACCCACTGATTCCCAATTGTTACATTCTTATGCTATAGATGTTAAGCCCTGAATGCCAACAGTGAACCCTGAATACTGAATCTCAAATCCTGAGTGAGCCCCAGATACTTAACTGCGATCCTAAGAATGAATCCCAATAAAGTAACACTGGTCCGCATCTGATGAATCCCAAATCCAAGCAAAACCCTCTATATGCTGAATTTGAATCCTAAAACTAACCTCTAAGTGATGAACCCTGAATCAAAAGACAGATTCCCTCGGCATCTCAAACACGGAATCTACACCCCCCCCCCCCGCCCAGGGTCCCAATACTGGCGACAAGTCTGAAACTCTGGATTCGCAGGATTGATTGCTGACCCTCTGAACGCCACAACTGACTCCGTCTAATAAACCCTAGGCTCGCGTAGCCAGGAGTTGTGGGACTAACAAGAACGGACCTCCGAAGGGCCAGCCCGAACCTCCGAGCAGCCCTCGGCGTAGGGGCCGTCCCCTGCCCTCTACCCCTTTCGCCACCCCTCCGTCAGCAACCTTTACCACTGGCTTTTTTTATTCCAGCTCTGTTGCCCGCTACTCCTTGCTCCTTCCGCACACGTGTCTTCTCGCGACTCGCGAGAACTCCTTCGCGGAGTATGCCGGGAATAGCAGTTCTTAAGAGCCTGTCGTTTCCCGTAGCCCTCCCCGGTTCCCCCCCACACACCCCTCCACGCGCTTCTGAATACAAGAGAGGAGGGAGATGGGACTTATGGGAGAACAAGAGGCGTGGCCAAGGTATCTAGGAGGCGGGGCTAAAGAGAAGAAGGGTGGGGCCTAAGAGGCAGAGGCTGGAAGCTAAGATTAGGACCTTGAACCGTCTGGGAATGGGCCCAGGAGTAGCGGCTGAAGTGGGAACAGGGTCACAGGGAGAGGCGGGCCTAGAGACGAGAGGGGGTGTGGCCATCGGTGAGATGGGCGTGGCGAGGACGCCAACCCCGGCGAGTGGCTGGGGCCTGAGGTAGGCAGAAAAAGAGAAAGCGGAGTCATAAGCTCCTCGCGCCGTCCCACTGGGAAGCGAAGGAGCTCCGGACGGTGAGAGAAAGCTTATCTCAGATTTACAGTCCGTAACATAAAGCACTGAGCCAGGCACTCTCCAAACATTCCGACCCCAACATTCTGTGACCTTGGTGTGTGGGTCTGGAGTAAGCGTGGGTGCGAGTGCGGGGGAGAGGAACGGCGTCCCCAAAGACCAGAACACGCGGAGGGTCAGAGAGAGCAGCTTTATTAAGCAAGATGGAGGAGGGTCGTCGGTCCCACCCACCCCGGGGCTTGGAGCCAGGGCGAACGGTCCGAGCGTTCCTTTCAGGCCACGTCCACGCGAGCAAAGCTCTGGTCCATGCCCAGGCTGTTCTCCACGTACACCTCGTACTTGCCGCTGTCCTCGGGCGTGGCCCGGCGAATGGTCAGCGTCGTGGTGGTACTGCCGATCTCGAAGAACACCCTGGCAGGGAGAGGGGGAGCGGAGAGGGCGGGCCGAGGTCAGGTTACGGGCGCCCGGGGCCAGGCTGGTTAGCCAGCTCTGGTCCTCAGCTCGCGTTCCCCGCCCCCGGCCCACTCTCGCCAGGGTTCTGGGCCCCGTTCCGCCCCAGCGGCAGGTCCCCGCCCTCGCCTGTCATCCTCCTCGATGTCCTCCCCGTCCTTGGTCCAGCCGACGTCGGGCGCAGGCTCGCCCATGATCTCCGCGGTCAGCGTCACCGTGGTGCCTTTGCGTGCCTTAGTGTTATCCGGTCCCTTTTGAATCTTCGCAGGGACTAGAAGAGAAAGGGCGTGCGACCCAGTGAGGGTCTTTAGGGGTGAGGCGGGGCAGGGGCATCACTTCCCCAGATAATACCCCGCCCTCAATATGAGATGTATTTAAGCTCGTAGTGTGACGTTGGGCAAGTCTAGCCTCTCTGGGGCTTCATTTCCTCAGCTGCTAAACCGGACTAGTAGCTGCCCCTGCTCCTTCCCACCGTGAGATGGAGGATCAAAAGAGATACTATGAGTGAAAGCCCGGGAACGTTTACACATCTCGGTGCCCTGGATGGAGACAGTTCCGAGGAATGAACATCGCCCTGGGGCGGAGCCAGGAGGCCCAGGCCCTAACCCTGGCTCTGCCTCTGGCTCGCTGTGACCTTGGGGCCCTGGAGTGGAGTGATTAGAGCCCATAGCGGACTTCTCCGTCTTGGCGGGGAGGGGGACCGGATGGGATCCTGAGGCAGGAAGGGCTAGCCAGCCCGCGCGTCGCCGCGCCCCAGCCCGTGCCCTAACCCCATGGGGACTCGGCTAGGCCCAGCGGTGAGCGCACGCTGGCTGGAACGCGCCGGGAGGCGGTGCTGCTCTCCGTGGTGGCGCCGCCCCCGGGGCGCGCGTACCTTCCACGAGGATGCGCGCCGAGTCAGAGCACTGGCCGAAGGGGTTGGTTACATTGATGCTGTACTGGCCCAGGTCGGCCAGCTCGCCGTCGCGCACCACCAGGGCGACTACGTCAGGGTCCTCGAAGACGTAGCGATACTTGGGCCCGTCGCGCAGCTCCTTGCCATCTTTGCTCCAGCGGATGAATGGGTCCGGGAAAGCGGCAATGCGGCAAGTCAGCTTGGCCGCGCTGCCCTCGATCAGCACCACGTCCTTCAGCGGCTCCAGCACTCGTGGCGGCCCCTTCTCGCGAAGCTCCTTCCGGGACCTATCCGAGAGCTGGGTCAGGGCCCAGAGCTCCCACCACGCGGATCTGGACCGCCCGCACCAAAACCCCTGCCCACCCCCTCGGCCCGCTAGAACTTTAAATGTGGGGGTGGGTTGGGAGGGGGCCTGCTCTTGAATTGTTACCCTGATGAATTGATGTGCTTTTGTCGGCCGCCTTTCCACACCTCGCCAACCGCTCTCCCCTAAGTCCAGTGACCCCAGCGGTCCGTAACACTGCTCAGCTCCCACCCACCCCCACGCAGCAGTGCGCTTTCTGCAGTTCCCGCTCCCCTTCTCCTGAGGGCTCCGGGCTCCACCTCACCTGTGGCCCCGGTAAGAGGCCTGGATGCGAATGGCCGCTCTCTGGACCTGGGGGTCGTTGATATCCAGAGTACATCCCGGAGGCGGGGCCGTAGCGGCTGGTTTTTTGGCAGGAGCTGCCTTGGACATCTGGGGAGTGCAAAACAAACATGGAGTCTAGGCTGACACAGAGACTGACTTTCAGCTTTTCCCCTGTCAATTCAGAACATCCTGGGGATGGGAGTGTCTGGGGCTGGTCTGAGAATAGGGACTCACCGTGGGCGGGTCGACTTCGGGACTTGGGTCCACTAGCTGGGTGGCAGGTGGGACAGAGCACTTCGGGAAGGCACAGTAGGGGCACGGGCAGGTGCTCAGCCCAGGGCCCTGGTTTTATACATCGCTCCCCTCCTTGCCTTGTTTGGCTTGGTTGCCCCAAGCCTCCCCCCGGGGACCCCAGCCCCGCCTTATGACCTAAGTGGGCTCCTTATTTAGCCTGAGGATGTTTGGGATGCTGGCTCAGCCGCTGAGGCAGACCCGAGGGGGAAACCTGAGCAGCTCTGGGGTGCACTTCATGTCAGCACCCGGACAGCTGGGCAGCTGGATGCGGCCCCATCCCCTCCCAGGGCAGGGGGTAACCATCCCACTCCTGGTAGTACCAGACAAGGGCCCAGGCTGGCAAGAGATTCAGCTCCCCACTGGGGCAGCTTTACACTCTGGTCAGTCCCCAGACAGTTGGACAACATGCCGTTCCCAGGACACTGTCGGTTAAAGGGTGCAAGTGTTTGTGGGGTGCCCCTGAATGAAGCCAGAGTAGCGGGGGCGGGGGAGGGACTTCACTGCCTGGCCCCAAGAGTCTAGGCTTATCATTTCTGCACTGTGCCCCCTGGCGGTAAACTGAGATCAACCTAGAGGGGACGGTAAAGATTTTTCAAACAGCATCCCCTTCTACCACCCCAGTCCCGCTCACTTCCCTCCATGTGACATGATACGGTCTGACTGGGCTGGGTCTGACTGTGCCTGGAGATTGGCATTAACACTGACTCCCCAGTTCTAGGTCTGCCCAAGCCCCTTTTGGGTCGTAAACCCAAAAATTGTGGATAGGGGCATCAGACTGCCTGGGAGAAGGGGTTCAGTTCACCCCTCTGGGACTTGTCTGGAGTCCAGGCTAGCCAACCCAGGGCACTTGCCTCCATGCCTTGTAACTGCCCGCCCAGGTGTGGAGCACTGTCACCTTTTGATCAGAGCAATTTTGACACAGCTCTGCTGACATAAATTACCTTTGCTCCTCCGGGTTTGGAACAAGCAGTTCATATTCCATTTTCAATGGAGATGGGAAGGGAGCTCAACATCAGAATGGGGATGGGAGAGAAATTTTACCATTTATCAAGATATGAGTTCAGGCACCTCATTTTTATATGAAAACACTTGTGGTGAGTAGGGGATTAAAGATTCTCACAGGCAAACTGTGTATCTTCATCGTTAAAATGACAGGTGGGCAAGACGTCTCTCTAGTCCCTTCCAGCTGGCTTGAACACCCTGTTATTTTATGATGATGGGGCTTGCCTCTTCCCTGGGGTCCTGAGAAGCCAGAGAGGCTGGGCTGGGTTGGGTTGGGCAAAATGTTGTTTGGGCCACAGCCAAGGGGCCCTCAACATCAATCACAACACACCACTGCTAATCCTCTCGGCTCATGGTTCGGAGGAGACTTTATTCCTTTCGCTTTGCCAAGGACAGAGTTTCCAAGGTGGGGAGAGATGGGGAGAGGTGGGAAACAGCCTCCCCTGGACACAAGAACTGGCTCCCCCCTCCCCTCCACCTCTGGGCAGGACAACTCAGTTGTAGACCCAGTGACCATTCTGTGGTTCTGCAGGGAAGCAGCTAGAGTCAAGGAGTCTTAGCACCCATCAGACTCCCCAGCATGCCATGGGGACAAGAATGTTCAGGTTGATGTGTCCCTTGGCTCTCGACTGTGGCCCCATCTCAGCAGACACACCAACCAGAGCGTCGTGCAGCTGGTGGCCCACGGCCCTAACACAAAAGCATGGAGTTGAGAGGCTGTCCTGGTTTCTTCTGTGGCACTTCACACCATCATCACAATCTCGCCAATCATCATGATGAAACCCCTTCTGCTCCAGGGGCCAGGACCAGAGCTGGACTGTCTCCAGGGCAGAGTGAAGGAGGCTGAGCCAGCCTTGGGGTGTGGGCTGATGCATTCCAGAGCCCAGCATCCTCCAAGTTGCAATGACAGAATATGTGAAAAGAGGTGGGGGCCACCAGAGTCTGGTTAGATGGTAGTGGTGGAGTCCTGCCAGGACTCCAGAAACTTCAGGAGAGGCAGAAGTCCCTCCTCCCTCTAAGAATAAGGGAGAGGTGGGGCCCCGGAGGGTCAGGGTCAGGAGCCATGGTCTGAAGGTGCTAGCTCTTACATCTCAGCTCTCATTGGCCAAGAGAAGGGTGAAATGCCCCTGTCCCACCACCCCCAGCACCCTGTACCCCCAGCCATCCCTCCCCATCGACCACACGTAGGTCCTGCTGCTTGCCGTTTTTATTTTCCTTGTGACAGACAGACAGACAGCTGCACACACAGCTGGATGGCTGGGGTGGGGGGGATGGTCAGGACAACACGGGCAATAGGAATTGGATGGAAGGGAAATTTCATAAAAGTCAATAAATAAATAAATATGAATGGGAAGAAGGATGAAGGCCACAGAGGGGTGGTGGGGACATCCTGGGGCCAGCACAGAGTGCTCAGAGTTGCCTCCACTGGGACAGGAGGAGGACAGGAGAGCACTGGTTCCAGTAATCACTGCCCCCAGCCCCCAGCCCTCTAGGTTCTCCTTCTGGGGATGTTGGCAGCTACCCCACCCCACTCCACCCCACCCGAGTCCTCCTCTCCCTCCCCCACCTCGATGCCCTCCTTCACATGCTGGTTCCGGCTCCCTACCACTGTCTCCATGTCCTGTCCCTGCTTCACCAACACTCACTCCCAGCCCACGACCCTGATACCCTGGGCTCCTTCCTCTTCCTCCTCTCTAGCTATTCACACCTTTCTCAGTCGGTTCTCCCCCAGAACCTTCCTCGAGTCTCCTCACCCTATCCTTTGGCTTCTTCTCCTGATCTCTTACCTATTCCCTTCTTGCCCCTTTTCCTGCTTCTCTGCTCCTGCACCCCCACCCCCACCCAGCCTGGCCCATGGGTCTCCCCATCTGGCTCTGGCCGGGGTGGCATCAGCAGAGCCCAGGGGGCGGGGGGCGGGTGGCTCTGTCCCTGCAGGTCCATGAGGTAATAGCCCGGCTGGATGTTGCTGCTGGTGGTGTCCGAAGCCCCGGGCCCACCCGGCTCAGGATGGGCCCTGGAATGTCCCGCAGCCTCAGCGGAACCCCAAGTTGAAGCCCGAGGCCGGGCTGCGGTCTGAGCCGCTAGGGGCTGCCTGGGTAGGAGCGGAGCAGCACCTTGTGGCGGGTGGCAGCCTCGGCCCGGCGGCGCCGCTGCTCACCCAGAAACTCCTTGAGCCGGTTGGTGGTGAAGGTGAGTGTCTGGCGGCGCAGCTTCATCAGGTAGGCATCCTGCAGCCACGGGTGGGCCAAGCAGTCCTGCAGGGAGGGCCGGCTCCTGCCAGGCCCAGCCAGGGACCATGAGCCTGCAAGGCTCGGGCCTCCCACAGACCCAAGTCCCCGTCCTGGATTCCCGGCCCTAGGCGAGGGATCTTGGCCAACTCTGGGGCTCAGTTTCCCCATCTCTGGCATGGGGAAGGTGATTCTGCCTACCTCACGGGGCTTGGAAGCATCAGTGGCGCGTAGAACAACCACTTAGGGGTAGTAGTAGTGGTAGCAGTGTATTAGCGGTGGCCGGGGAGAAATTGGGGGGATCTTCAGGCTCCGGGCTTGGCCAGGGCAGTCTGAGGCGGGGGGTGGGTAATGCTGGAGGCTTGGCAAGTGTGCGGCTACTCACCAGGGATGTACTGAGAGGACCTTTCGCAAGAAGAGTGTGGCGCTTTGGGAGGTGTTGGGGTACAGCTGGAAGGCATCAAAGCGGCCCCCCACAATCCGAGCCTCTGTTTCCTGGGGGTCTGGCTCATAGAACGGGGAGTGTCCACTAAGCCTGTTGTGGAGACAATTCAGTTGACACATGTGGACAGAAGGTCCACTCACAGCCCCAGGGGGACATTAGTGTGGGGGTTCAGAGGGGCTCAGTGCTCTGGGCTGGGCACATGCACATGTGTGTTGGGGAGTCTGTGAGGGGGAGAGGGTATAGGCGGAAGGTGCGTCCCAGGGGCACTCACATGATGTAAGTGAGCACGCCCACTCCCCAGATGTCTGTGGCAGAGCCGATGGGTTCTCCCTTCACCATCTCAGGAGCTGACAGGAAATAGAGGCCAAGCTGAAACAGCTTCCTGATGGCAGGGGAGCAGGAGAGACAAGGGAGGCCCCTGGGGGCTTGAGGAGCAGGACGAGGCCCAGGTCACAAGACCATGGATCCAGCAGGCAGGAGGGGAGTGGGGGTGGCCCCCAGGGGAGACGTGGGCCACCTGAGGAATCAGCCCAGGTACTGAATGGTGGGGTCCCCAGGACTGCAGAGGAACTGGGAACCAGGGTCACTAGCTCCCCCAGATCAGCTCTGAGGTAGAGTGCCCATTCACAGAGAACATGGCCAACGCCGGGGTTAGGAGCCGTGGAAATCGGTCTGGCTGGCTCCAATCCCGGGCCTGTCCCTTCTAGCTATGGCATGCTGGCAAGTACTAAGCCCTTCTGGCTCTCCCATTTCCTCATCTGTAAAGTGTGGCTTGTAGAATAACTCCGAGGAATAGAGCTAATGAACATCGAGTATTTAGTAGGTAGCTAAATGGTAGCCGGTTTACCTTAAGTATATATACTAGTAATGGATTCTCTGTCCAGTTTTATCAAATCCTGGCTCTAGCATTCATAACTGATATTGGACAAATACTTAGCCTCACTGCACCTCTATTTTGTCTGTAAAATGGGGATAACGTTATGCCAATCTCCGGGGCTACTGTGAGGATAAATTGGGGTAAAAAAAAAAAAAAGCACAGAAAGGACTGAGTTCACTGCTTGCATACAGCAAGTGCTCACTAAACGGCACGTAAGTGAGCGGAGGGGAGTGAACCGCTGCCCCCTCCGCGAGTAGCCCAAGGCCCGACCCAGGCCGCCACGGCGCCCTCACCCATGAACTCCAGCGTGCCCGTGCGGTGGCCAAGGGGTCGCAAGGCCTGGGGGTTGTAGGGCTGGGCGCTGCCGAAGTCCACGATCTTCAGGGCGTTGTCAGGAGCCAGCAGCAGGTTGTCGGGCTTGATGTCCAGGTGCAGCACGTGGCGGCCGTGGAGGTAGTCCAGGCCTTGCAGCAGCTGCACCACGTAGGTGGCCACGTCGTCCTCCGAGTACCGGAACCTGGGGGGAGGGGGCGGGCCCAGGCGAAGCAGGTGACATCCCAGCTCAGCACCCCCACCCTCGCTCCCAGCTCCCCCCCAGAACGCCCAGTTCCCCCGCTTACCGGTCGCTGAGCCCACAGAGGAGCTCGCGGTTCCCGCAGCTCTCGGCAATGAGCACGAGATAGCGCGGGGTGATGTAGGCCTCGTGCAGCGCCATGAGCCGCTCGTGGTGCAACGTCCGCAGCACCTCATACTCCTGCAGGACGCGCCGCTTGCCCTCGGCCGCGTAGGGCACGATCTTAGCCACGAACGTCCGCCCGGTGGCATTCTCCCGGCATGCTCGCACCACCCCGAAGCGGCCCCTATGTGGACACCACGTGCTCAGAGGAAAGGAGCTGGGGAAACGGGGACCCCAGGGAGCAAGTATGCAGTGATTCTTAGTGTGGCCTCTGAAGTCCAATCCTAGGAACCTGGGTTGGAGTCTCAGCTCTGCCCCTCACTGGCTCTGTACCTCAGGCAAATCCCATAACCTTTCCAACCTTGGTTTTCCCGTCCGTGAAACGGGTGATGATAATAGTGCCATCTCTCTCTCTCTGAATTCTGAAGAGTAAATGACATCATATGGTTAAAGAGCTTAGCACAGTGCTGGCAGAAGAGATGTGAACTCAGTAGTGCCAGGCACCAGATCTCAGCCCCTCCCCAACCCTGTCCAGGGCAGTCTGGTCTTCTCTCCGCATTCCTGTGTTCCCTGCATCCTGCTCGCTCCCCCCTCGGTCCGCCTTCCACTCCTGGACCCACTTACCTGGCCTTCTCCTCCAGGAAGGTGTAGGGTTTCTGTGGGGGTCCCTGCCGAAGAGTGGTGCCCTTCGGCCCAGGAGAGCTGGGGGGACCACCCACAGGGGAGCTGAGCACCTCCTTGGGCGGGCTGAGGCTTCGTACGGTCACCTTGGTGGGCTCAGGAGGAGGCTCGGGGGCTGGGGGTTCGGGGGCCGGGGGTGCAGACACAAAGGAGGTCACCATATACAGGGGGGTAGAGGAAGACGCTGGGTTCACCCCTTGAGGGGTGGAGGCTGGGGTTGGGGTCCCAGTGTCAGGGACGGAAGACTTGGGCTCACTGGGGGTGGCCTGGGCACTGGGTGGGGTGGGCTCTGCTTGCTGGGCAGGCTGCAGGCCCCTGTGCTTTCGTGGGGGGGTTTGGGGCGGTGGACCCACAGCCTTGAGTGAGGACAA
Organism: Neomonachus schauinslandi; assembly: GCF_002201575.2. Classification (NCBI taxonomy): domain Eukaryota; kingdom Metazoa; phylum Chordata; class Mammalia; order Carnivora; family Phocidae; genus Neomonachus; species Neomonachus schauinslandi. Next base: position 175,055,488 of record NC_058405.1, on the reverse strand, counting down.
GGCCTGGCTGGGGGGCGCTGGGGGAGATGAAGGGCTGAGAGCGACTGGCTGAGGGGCTGGGGGAGCGGGAGCGGGAGCTGGGGTGGGGGCCAGTGAGGTAGGAGAGTGAGGAGGCGGGGCCCTGGCTGGCCCTGAGGTAACAGGGGCGTCCTGGTGAGCAGCAGATTGCAGAACTGAGGAATCTAAGTGAAGACCGAGAAAATCATCACTCTGATGCCCCGGGGGCAAAACCAGGGTGCTCAGGGGTTCTTCTGTTCTCTAGCCACCCCCCTACCTCGTCCCACTGACCTTGCAAGCCCCTGACGATGACCTTCTCAGAAGGGTTGCTGAAAGGCCCTTGCCCAGCACGGTTGGCGCAGGCCACACGGAATCTCACGGGCACGCCGACTGGCAGGTGAGCCACGTTGTAGTAACAGTCGGGGATGCCTGAGCTCACAGGGTGCCAGATAGACTCCCCTGTGGGCAGCATGGGGGAGGGGCTGAGGCCACACAAGGGGTGGCCCAAGCTCCCAGGGCTGTGAGGAGCCCAGGGAGGCCGATCGTCTCCTGGGTTTGTGCGCCTTCCGCCTTCTGCTCCCTCCCACCCCCCAGCCTGCCCTGTCCCTCACCATCCACCCGCCGCTCCAGCGTGTACGTGCAAGGTGCCTGGCTGTCTCCTGGCTTCCAGAGCACCAACGCCGTGTCCTGGTAGGTCTGGGGCACCTCAGGAGGAGCTAACTTTCCTGGGATGCCTGGCAAGAGGAGGGGAGCCCCAGTGAGCTTAGGACCCTTCAAGCCCTACCCCACCATGGGCCATCACTGCCCCCGAGTCCCTGCCCCAGGCTCACGGGCCACAGCCACGGTACAGGAGCTGGTGATGCTGCCTAGGACATTGGTGGCTGAGCACTCATAGAGCCCAGCATGTCGCTTGCCCGCCCGGGGGATGCTCAGCAGCTGCCGTCCATCTTTGCAGGACACGATGATCACTGACGGCTCTGATCGCAGGGACTGCTTGTCTAGGGGCCGGGAGGAGCACAGGGGGCTGCTGAGTGAGACAGCATACGTGATCCTCCAGGCCCCCCCACGTTGCCCCCTCCCCTGAGCATCCCCTGGCCTTGGGGCCACTTGCCTACCCCCGCTCTGAGAGAGAAGTGTTCTTACCTTTCATCCAGGAGATGTGGGGTGTAGGGCAGGCCGCCGGCAGGCAGAGCAGGGTGGCTGCCTCACCCTCCAGCAGCACCTGGTCCTTGAGTTTGATGTGGAAGACTGGGGGGAAATCTGGAGGGAGGACAGAGGTAGCCATGGGTCAACGGGAACCCCGGCTCGTGGGCCGTGGAGGGACGGGGGGCTGTGTGGGAGAGCTCGTGCTGCCAGCAGGGAGCAGAGGGAAAGGTTGTCTCTTCCCAGTCAGATGTAGGAAGAACTCCACGCCAGGCCTTCGAGAATATTCTTTGGGGTGAGTATCACTTTCCCGGGGTGTAGAACTATCTTTTCCTTTCGTTGACTATGGAAGATGCTTGGGAGCTCCGCTGTATGTTTGTAAACCACTCGGAGCGGGGCCTGGCACTAAGGAAGTGTTCTATAAGTTCTATAAGCACTGGTTAAGTAAAATAAAAACAAATATGGAAGCACTATGCTGATTAAAATTCTGCGATACCCACTCCCTCTGAAGCACCACAGGGCAAGTGACAGGAGCCAGTGACCTGAGCTGAGACTCCTGGGATTGAACATCACGTTCAATCAAAATGTGTAGTCTCCAAAGATCTAAAGTCAAGGCAAATTCAGGGCACAGCTCCGAAGTGTGTCAGCCTCCCCGACCCCTCGTCCCACCTGGGGTCTGGGGACACGGTCTTAGACCTCATACATACTCCTTCAGGTCAGCTAAGTAGTGAGAGCTTCTGCAGGGACAAGAGACAGTACCTGAGTGACCCTGGACCATGTTTTGTCTGTGAATTGAGGAAAACGGTAACACGAAGCTCCTAGGCTTGCCGTGAGGATTGAGAGGCATGTGAAGGGCTGAGCATGTGTCTAACATACGACAAGTGCTCATAAGTGTTAGCTTTTATCGTTGATGTGCCCAGGTGAGGAGCTAGGGACAGACCCCCCAGAGAAAGAGGCTCTTTCAGCAAAGCTGGATTCCCAGCCAGCAGGTGAATGCGCCCATGGCTGGGCTGTGGACGGGCCAAGGTCTTCCCTCCACTGCAGCGCCCCCCTGTGGCTCCTTGGTATTATGAGGATTTGCCTTCCTGCTCCCTGGGAAGTCTCTTTAGAAAAATCCCAATCTGGACCAAGCCACTGGGGGGTGGGGTAAGGGGCAGAGAGAGCTGAGGGGTCCATACGCCTGGGAGCCCCAGCTACTGCCTGTCTGAGGAACTGGGAGGGAATGGAGGTGGGGATAAGCTGGGCAGGGGAGGAATGCTCAGTTAGAGTGAGTATCAGGAGAACCAGCGTAACGCCCCCAGTTTCACGCTATACTCCAGTGTTCCCCAAGGAGGGGTCCCACACCGAGGCTCCAACGACGCAAAGTAAATATAGTTTCATCCGTGGCCGCCTCCAGACCAAGTGAGGGTACTGGGTAGGGGGGAGAGAGAGGGGGGCCAGGAGGAGAGGTGAAAGGTGACCCCAGTTCAGCCCTGCCAGTCCCTCCCCCATTCCCCCAGAGGCCAGCCCTAGTTGGTAAAGTGGACAGGGACAGCCTTCTTCCTGCAGGGAGGGGGGAGAGGATGAGGTAAGGGGACACTGCCTCGGCAGGAAATCAGCTGCACAAGCAAAATGGAGCTGGGAGAGAAGCCCCAGTGGGAAGGAATCAGCTGTCCCCAGGCCTCGGTGCTGGCTTCTCTCTCTGTCTTTCCTCGCCTGTTCCACCCCTGCCCCCACGGGCTGGCCTCCTCCCCTCCTCTTCCCTCGCTACAGCCCCTGCTGGACACGATCAAACCCAAACCCAGCTGAGGCACAGCGGGAACAGTGCTGGGGAGTTTTATTAGGAAACTGGGGAAGAACGGAACTGGTGGCTGATAAAGATCCTGCACACAGCCTGGCTTGGACGGCCTGCTCCTCTCGCATGCTGGTCTGAGACACCTGGCCCCCTGAAGCCTTTGCCTGTGGTCCCTGAGTAATGATCCCTTTTCAGGTGGGGGACTGGGGTGGCCCCAGGTGGAGAATACCTCTCTCCCTGCACACTGGGGCAGAGAAACAGAGCAGGGCATATCCCAAGTCCCTGTCCCCCCTACCCACTTCTCCCCCACACAGCACCTTCTGTAGCAGCAGGGAGGAGGGGGAAGGAGAGCAAGGGTATTCAGGGCTATAGAGGAATGCAGGATTGGGGGCTCGGTCCAGATTGTGGGCCTCTGGGCGGGGAGGCAAAGAGTGTCTTTGGGTGCCCATTCCAGCATACATACATGTGGAGGGGAGCTGTGGGGGCAGGGGAACCCTAGCCTGGTCCTTCAGAACTACGCACAGTTACAGAGACCTTTCAGGGTCTTTCAGGAGGGAGGAGGCTAGCCAAAGAAAGGCAGGTGTCCCAAAGCCACCTCTAGGGTCTGGCTGCAGAGACCCACACAGCCCAGCTCTCTGGCCCCTCCACGTACTATACCAGCTCTGTGACTTGGATGAGCTCCTTAGCATGGCTAAGCCTACTTCCTCACGGGTGACATAGGGACAGTGGTAAGAATAGTTCCCAAACAACGTGTGAGGGTTCGATGAGGCGGTGCTTGTAACACGCTTACTAGGACACTCAGCATCACCAGTTAGTGGAATTAGTTAATGCGATTATTATTGTTGTTTTCCTGATTCCAGGTCCCTTCGACTACTCCCAGCTGTGACTGCCCCTGGGGCGGGGAGGGGGCTACTCACCCAGCTGGCCTCTATTACCTGACTCGCTGCGCACATACTGGTGACCCAAATCCTCCTGGGCACTGGCAGAAAGGTTTGGCTGTGATAACCCCTTGTCCTTTCGCAGCCGAGAGAGGCCCCAGCGCCGCCGGCTTCGGCTTTCCCCAGGAGCTGTGAAGACCCAGACCCATAAGCACTTGCCCACCCTCCCTGCGGCCGGCGGCCCAGAGAAGCCAAGAACTTGTAGCCGCCCCCCCCCCCGCACCCCCACCCCACTGGCCTCTGCCCCTCAGCCTCCCCGCGCCCAAGCCCGGCCAAGTCCATCCTCAGGGCCTCCAGCTCCTTCTCCCAGGGCCCCTCTCCAGCGCCCGCACGCTCCTCAGCGCTCTGCACCGGTCATCCCCGCTCCGCACCCTCACTCCGGCCACTCGTGTTCACACATTCACCTGCCACGCCCCTCGGACCGCCCCGCTCCCTCACCTGAGGAGCCGGACGTGGCGCTGGCCTCGGAGCCCAGGGACTCTGCGGAGGGAGTGCTGGCGCCGGCCTGGGCCGCCAGCTGGTTGTGCGGGAGGCCGAGGCGCCGCAGACTCTCGCCCTCCGACGTGGCCCTGCGCAGCCGTCCGAACAGCGGCGTGCTGCGGCCCGACGCGCCCCCCGACTCCTCGCTGCTGCCGCTGCGCTGCAGCCGGCTGGACAGCCGCTCCAGAGTGGAGCTCAGCCGCCGGCGCACCGCTAGCACCGGGGAGCCCCGCGCCGAGCTGCCGCCCTCCGAGCTCTCCCCGTCCCCCGCGCGGGCCTCCCAGGCCGGGTGGCGCTGCGCCGGCGGGGTCCGCCGCAGACGCTGGGACAGCGACAGCGAGAGGCGGCGGACGAGGCCCGGCTCCCCGACCGCCCTGAGGTCCTGCACGGAGCGGGAGCGCTCGGGCCGTCGGACCAGCTCCAGGGGCGTCCCCGCTGGGCTGGGCCGGTACATGCCGTCCTCCTCCTGGGCCCCGCGGAAGGGGCCGCGCTCCTCCGAGCGCGAGCGGCTCAGCAGTCGCAGCCCCCGCGACAGGGGCGACTCACGGCTGCGCTTGAACTTGGCCTCGAACACGGCCTCTGACTCCAGGTTCTCGATGCTGCTGCTGAGACTGCTACCTGGCCGGCGGGGCACTGTGGGGACCCGAGCTTTCTCGGCTAGCACGGGGTGCGCCCCAGCTGTAGGCGCGCGCTTCTCTGAGGCTCCTGGAGGTGGGGAGGCCACCCGGGCGAACACCGCCGGGTGGGGTCTGGGCTCCGAGGGAGGTGCCCCGGGGCCGTGCAGGGGGCCTTGCGTGTGGCCTGACAGCTGGAGCGACTGCATGATATGGGCATAGGGTGTGGTGGGGGGCGCTGGGGTTTGCGGAGCCAGGGCGGGCTGTGTAGGCTTGGGGGCTGGGACTGGCTCTAGCGTGGACTTTGGGGCCTTGTCTTGGGCAGGCTGGGGTGCCAAGGGCTGTGGGGCATCACTGGGTGTGGCGGCAGGAGGTTCCAAAGACTTGGGGACACTGGATTTGGGGACACTGGGTTTGGAGGCACTGGGCCTCGCAGGGCTGGGTGGCTGGGCCTCGCTGAGGGCTGACAAGGAGGGAGACTCCTGTAGCCTGCGGGCCCCAAGCCTGGCCACAGGGATCTCGAGGGGCGCCCCAGCACGGCGGTGCCGGCCCCGGGGCTCCGCCTCACCCTGCGAGAAGCTGCTACTCTTCTGCAGGCCCCGGGTCTCGGGTGGGGGCTGGTGGTGAGGTGCTGCCTCGCTGGACGCAGCCCGGGCCAGCCGGGGATCCCGGGCGCGGCCCCCCAAGCTCTCTAACAGGGGGCCCCTGAGGCCACTGACCTTACCATCCTCAGGACCTCCCCGCAACAGCCGTTGGCGCAGGGCCTGCAGCCTCTGGGCATACTCGCCCTCACCCAGGCCTCCCCGGGTCAGGCGGGTGGCCCCCGGGCTGGGGCTTCGGCGCTGCGGCAGCTCCACGGAGGCTGCCTTGTGCAGGCCCCGGCCCGGCTCCCTTGGCCCGGCCCGGGGCAGGGCGCTCTCAGCAGAGCTGCCCCTCCGGAGCTCTCTCCGCTGGGGGCTGGACCCAGCTTGGGGCTCCCAGCCTGGGGAGGGGAGGGCCTGAGGGCTGGGGGCCTCCTGGTCCTGAGAGGGGGCCCTTCCCTGCTCCTGCCAGTCCATGGGGGTGGCAGCCCCAACCTCTGGGGTCCCCAGGGCCTCATCTTCAGTGGGAATGTCGGTGAGGGACACCCGGGAGCCCGAGAACTCGGGCTGCAGTGGTCGGGGCACTGAGGGCAGCTCCTCTAGCTCTTCCTCTTCAGAGTCAGAGGAGGATGAGAGCCCCCCGCTGGGGGGTGGTCTTCTGGGTATGGCTACCCACACCCGCTCTGGGGGTGCCCGCAGCAGCTCAGGGATGGGGCGCAGCACCAGGTGGCACTTGTAGCTGATCTGGGAGCGCTGGAGACAGGGCACTGGAGTCAGACCTGAGAGGGACCCCTGGGGCCAAACTGACCCATGCAAGCCCACCTCAGCCCCCATGGAGAAGACCCAGGGTAGGCAGAGGGTCAGGGAACAGGAGTGAAGCTGGGGGCTGAGAGAACAGAAAGTGGATGAAGATAGATGAGCAGAAAGCGAGGGTACATGATAGAAAAACGGCAGGGTTAGAGAGAAAAACTGCAGAGTGAGAAGGTGGGAGGCACGGAGGGAGGGCCCGGGCAGACTCACCTGCCACCTCCGCCGGGAAAGGAACAGCTTTAGGTGATCCGTGCTCACCTCTGCGCCCTTTGCCTGTGTCTGCAAACCCAGGAAAGAGGGCCTGAGGAAAAGTCCTCTGTCAACCTAGACCCTCAAAGTTTGGCAGTGGAGAGACAAAGTCCACAGGAGGGGACAGTGGACTGAGCAGCATGGAGTCTGGGCTCCTGGGGGTCCCCTCCCCCTCAGATCTGTCACAACTCCCACAGCCAAGGTGCCTGTGTATGGACAAAATCCCTGAGCCTACGCGGAGAGGCAGAACATCAGTGGCTCTCGGGGTGGGCTTTGGGGCTTACACCAGGGCTCAAGGCCCCGTCTGGGTACACTGGCTGCCTTCGGGAGCATGTGCTTAGGCCCCTGGCCTGGGCTCTGCTCCCCAGCTCACCATCTGTCCCCATGGCAAGCCAGCGTCCCGACATCTGGAGCTTTGGTGGGCCAGACCGACATGGATGCTTCCCTCAGCCACCCACCCAGGCTGTCCTTTTCAGAGCTCATTTATGATCCGAGAGCCCAGGCTCATACTCCAAAAGACAGATGACCTCAACCTTCAGTTGACCCAGCACAACACTCAATGGATGGTTTATTCAGTCACTCTTTCTGGGTCATTTGCTGGACCTCACCCCTCTGCCTGGCATTGTCCCCTGCACTGCTGGAGTTTGAAGATGAATGAGTGAGAGTTCTGGCCTCACAGAGCTCAAAACCAAGAGGCCAAGCCAGCCAGGCCACCCACCAACCACAGTGCAAGACAGAGGTGGATGCACAGGAGTGAGGAGGACCGGGGCTGGTCTCGAGAGGCAGGTAAAAGCCTGATGAGGATCCCCCCAGGATGGGGGGTGCCCAGACCTGTGCCTTGGAGCCCATGATACCCCAGCTTGAGCCTCAGTTTCCTTATTAGCAAAATAGGAGTAATAATGTCTTCCTTCACGGAGCTCTTGTGAGGCTAACTGACCGCGTGAATATAAACTGCCTATCGTGACTACTGCACACAGTAGGCACTCAATAAATGGAGCTGTTAACAATGTTCCCTCTCCTCCCACCTCTTGTACCACTACCTTGCAAGACTAGACTCACTTTGAACCAAGGATGTTCTAGGGTCTCCTCTGCAGTCGGCCTCCTGTAAAGGAATGAGGATTCAGTGTGCCAGCCTATAAATGGGAACACAGGGCCAGCAAGGAGTTGGGAGACTGAATGTCTAAGGGCAGAGGCTGCGGCAGGGGTGGGGGCTGGCATGAGGGGACTCTGCCCTCAGGGGGCTCCTCAGGGCCCAGTACTCACAGCCGGTCCTGCACCAGCACTTTGATAAGGAAGCCCCGGGCCTCCCTGCTCAGGCTCAGAAATGTGGTCTCCTCGAAGGCCACGTTGTAGTTTCGAATGTTCATCAATGTTGTCCGATCGTTTTCCCCAACAAACGGGGAGATTCCCGTCAGACTGCAGAGGAAGAAGGGGCTGGCATGGGAGGTGGGCAGGACCCTAGGGCTGAGGCAGAGGCTACTGAGGGATGCCAGGGGCTGGGGACAGGTGGAGGCCCCCGGGGCTATGGGGAAGGCAGAGGTTGGGTGAGTCTGAGCAGAGGGTAGTCTTTCAGACTCTTACCTGTCCTGCCCGCCCCCACCCCCCAATAGGTGAGCAGGCAGTACTGTCTTGAGAACTGAACACCCAGCTCCCTGCCCTGGGCCCATGCTTTAGAGGACCTGTTTTTTCCCTCTAGTCATGGCCTGTTCCTGAGGTGAGGAGTCTGTGCCTAGGGGATATGCCACCCTGAGCCTGAGCCTCCCCCTTCTAGTGCCTGTTCTGACCACTCAGGGCCTCCTAGTCCCCTGCCTAGATGGCACTAAGCCGGTGCTGGCCTCTCTCTGTCCAGCCTCCCAAGCAGGCTGCCAGCATGCCTGCCCCTTACGGACGAGCATGGTGGTAGAGAGAGCTTAGACTCGCAGGCTAGGGCATCCCCCCCATTCATGCATGAGGCCCTTTGCAGTGCAGGAAGGAGCAGGGGTGTGGAAGAGAAGGGATGGGCTGCAGTCCCCAAACTGCTCTCCCGTCCCAGGCTCTGCAAATGTTAGGGGTCAGCTTGCTAGGAGATCATTGGAAACTGGGATCCTGAGTGCAGAGGGGTCCTTACCAGAGGAAGGCAACAACGCCCACAGGCCTGTGAGGAAAGGAGAGTAATAGATGGGTAAGTGGACAGCCCACCACGCACCAGAAGGGAACCGTTTTCTACTACCATTAATCTAGTGAGGAGTGGCCTCACGGGGACAGATGGGCACAAGGCTGCCTCCTCTGGGAGGACTCTCAACCAAGAGGTCCTGAGGTCCCTGGAGGAGTCAAGGGTCAGGGCAGGGCCAGCCCAGGAAGCCCACAGGAGTCTGGGAACCAAGGGGCCGTGCGTGCCTCACTGCGGGAAGGTAAGGTGGCTACAGAGGAGAAGGCCCCACACCTAGGGGAGATCAGGAGCCAAGGCTGGACAGGGCTAAGGCCTTGAGTGACTGGGTCAATTCTGATGAGGGGCAGGTAGTAACATGGGCAAGAGATCCCCGTGAGCTATGCCACGGACCGACTGCCAGAGAAGGAAGCTGGACTTGGTGAAGGTCCTCTCTGCCAGTGAGCAAGTCCCCACGCAGCATGGCACTGAGAGAAGCTGGCCCGGTCCACCCTGGCAGCCCGGTGTGCCAGCATTATTACCAGATGTCGGTGACTCCAGACACAGGGGTCTGATTGACGATCTCGGGGGCCACGAACTCAGGTGTGCCGTATTGGCAGTACTGGGGTTCTCCCGGAGTCAGCTCCTGGGCATTCCCAAAGTCACAGATCCTCACCTGCTCTTCACCCTCTGCACCATCCCATACCAACAGGTTCTCAGGCTGCAGAACGCAAGGGAATGCAGGGGAGCTGAGTGAAGGGGGGAGGATGGCCCCCTGCCTGCCTCCCACAGGGGCCGCCTGCTCCCCATCCCCACCTGCACCTCACCTTGACATCCAAGTGCAGCACATGGTTCTGGTGCAGGTAGCATATTCCCTCTAGCACTTGCTGCATGTAGGCCCGGATCTGTGGAAACGGGAGGCCCAAGGTCCATGGGGAAAGGGTAGGGTATTATGTTTGATCACTGCCAGAGCAGTGGCAAGAGGTCAGGCCATGCCTGAGAAGTGGCCTTCATATGGCTGCTGGAGATGGGTGAAACACAGATTTGAGATTTCTGAGATCTAGGGCCTCCAAGTACAGCTGCACAGGCTGCACACAGCACAATTATAGGAGGGAACCATTTACATTATAATAAATCAAACTGTGCGGTGCACAATTTATACAGCCCTACATGGCAGGACAGCAGTGAGACTGAATAGAGTCTAGGTGGGGCTCCTTCTGAGAGAAATGTCTGGGGAATGTTTATGTGAGGAGACTGGGAAACAACAGAAGTAGGGGCCACCACTTCCCCTGGCCTATTCCTGGCACAGACGGCAGGCCCAGGACCCACCCCCCTCAGTTCTCAGAGCTCAGGTGGGTAAACACCAGTGCCCAACCCGACCCCTACCACCCACTGCCCTCACCTCAGACTCACACACGGTGGGTTTCCTGGCCATTCGCTCCAGCAGCTCCTCTGTGCATCTGTGTCCCAGATCAAGGAGAAGAGTGACCAGTGCCAACTTCTGGGCCCTCCCTGGGCAGTGCCCTCCACCCCTAGAGCTCAAGTCAGATCCCAGCTCTGCAGAGTTCTCCTTCCCCTTCAAACACATCTAATACCAGTTCCCAACTGTGTCTCCACCCTTCCCCCCACACCCCCGCCGTCATCTGGGTGCATAGATAGGACCACCCTGCTTGACCTCTCATTTGCTGCAGGATCTCAGGCAAATCACTCAACCTCTCTGAGCCTAGGTTCCCCAGGTGTAAAATGGGGATGACATCTCCTCTCAACCACCCTGTTAGGTATTTGAAACAAGATCAAGTTAGAGCAGAATTTTGTTGACCATGGATGGACTTTCCTGCCTCTATTTGAGAATGACCCAGAAGCCCATGACAGGTAACAGCAGGGCATTTTGCTGAGGTCTGGGTTCTCCCAGTGCAGACTGGGAGGCGGGTATGAAGGATACAGTCACCCTGCTAACGGGAGGGACAAGCTGACCACCCAGCATCCTTAGCACAGTGTGCCTCTGTTTAACCAGAGCCATCATAAAAGGTTAAAATCCATTCTTTGTGAAAACAGCCTCCCAAATACAATAGTGCTGAGGCTCATCTGAAAAGGGGTCACTTCGAATGTTCGGATACACTGTACTGCATTTCGTGCACACACCTTTTATTAGCGGTGTGACCTTGGATGAGCTACTTAACCTCTCTCTACCTCAGTTTTATCATTTGTAAAATGGGGATAATAAAAGGGGCACCTGGGTGGCTCAGTCGGTTGAGCACCCGACTCCTGGTTTCGGCTCAGGTCATGATCTCAGGGTTGTGGGATCAAGCCCCACGTCAGGCTCTGTGCTCAGCACAGAGTCTGCTTGGGAGTGTCTCCCTCTCCGTCTGTCCCTCCCCCGTCTCTCTAAAATAAATGTAAAAATCTGAAAAAAAGTGGGCATAAAAAGATTCCATGAGATAGGCATACACAAGGATTAAGTAGGTTAATAGTTGTCGAACTCACAGAGGCTGCCAGGCACACACCGAGTGCTATACCCAGTTTAAGCTAAGAAAAGGTGATGGAGGGAGGGGTGCTAAAAACTGTTGGTTTTTGCAGAAGTCTCCAGACTCTACTCTGTAAAGTCCCCACAAGATGCCTTCAGAACTCCCAACTATCCATGGGAACATTTCACAAAAGTCGTTCAGCGCCGCCTGTCAATGGGACCACCTTGTAAAGTGTAAAACATGTTGCTGATTGGCCACATGTCCCCTACCCACCCAGCCTATCCCAGGATACAGCTCGGTGACAATGACCAGTCCCCGACGCCTCTCAAAGGCCTCATGGAAGTAGAGGACACAGTCATGCTGGAGCCGGGCCAGCAGCCGGGCCTCTCGCCATGCTGATGCCTTTGGCTTGGTCTGGCTGGGGATGAACTTGGCCGCAAACTCCAGGCCGGAGCTTCGCTCCACCACGCGCCGCAGGTAGGAGAAGGCACCCCTGGGTGATGACACAGGAAGGTGAGGGGCTCGTGGTAGCCCCGGCACGCCCCGGCCTCCGAGCCTCAGACCCAGGCCCCTTTGGCTCCCAGGGCCCGCACCCCTCCTAGCCCCACACCTGCCAATCTCTTGATGGATGTCGTAGAAGTCGCTGAGTCTCCTTCCTCGCTGTTCCTCGGCTTCCCCAGCCCCCTCTACCTCCATGGCTGTCTGAGCTGGAGAGACATGCCTGGTGTTAGGTGGGGAGGGCAACAGAGGAATGAGGGCACAGACAGGGCCAGGCAGGGCAGATGGGGGAGACAAAACAAGGGCAAGAATGGTGGGGGCCCGAGGTGGGGTGCCAGGGCTGGAAGATAGGGGTGGTGTAGGAGCCAAGGGCCTGGTGAGTGGCTCCTGGCCCGGGGCTCACGTCACCTTCCCCGAGAATAAGTGCTTTGCCCCCTCCCCTTGCACGCGAGCGCACCTGAACGCACAGCCAGCTCGGCTTTGCAGGAGACTTCCCCAGCCGGGTTCCGAGCAGTGCAGGTATAGACACCCCCATCCTGGGGCCCCGTGCTGAGCACCACCAGGGAGCACTCGTTCTCTTCATACACGAAGCTCACGTGGCTACTCTCGGGCAGCAGCACCTCATCCTGCAGAGGTGGCCGTCACCTCCAGCCCATGCCTGGCTTTACCGCTACCTGTGACCCACCTTTATCTCCATGCCGGAGACCCAGTTTCATCCCTAACTCAGGCCAGGAACCCTTCTACCCCAGGGCCCAATATTATCTCTGTCCCAAGGGCCTTGTTCCCTTCAGCACCCCAAATCAGCTCCACTTTTATCCCCCACTAATAGCCCTGCACCCCCCCATTAGTCCCCTGGTCCTGAAACACCCACCAGCATCACACAGAACCCTGGGTCCCACTCTCTGCTCCTAGCCACACCTCTGACAACACCTTTGTTCTTCTCTGTCCAGGCTCCCCTCCTCCTAAGGTGGCCAAGACTCCTCCTGTGCAGAAATCCCTCCTCCCTGACCTCCAGGCTCCCAGCCAGCCCCACGCTGGAACCCCCGCCAGGCCTTTGTCACCCCCTGACCTTGTACCACATGATGTCTGGCAGTGGTTTCCCCTCAACCACCACAGCGAAGCGAGCGGTTTCCCCAGCCCCCACCTCCACGTCCTCCATGATGGACTCAAACCGAGGGGCCTCTGAAACACACAGGGGTGAGGGTGGGGAAGAGAGGGTGACCACACTGGGGTCACGAGGTCCTGACTTCTTAAGTCCCTCTCCAAGCCCTCCCTCAGCAATTGACTCAGGCAGAACACCAGACCCCCCACCCCGACTCCCTGACACCTCCCAGAGCCCCAGCACCCCACCCCCTGAGGCTCTCAAACTCGGCCCCTGGGAACACCAGAGTTCCTAGCCTGGACCAAGTTCTCTCCCCGTATATCCACACGTGTTGTTCTCCAAATCTCAGAAAACCTAAGCCACGGGGTGCAGCCTTGCTTTGTTGGACCATCAGTGTTCATTTGCCAGCCTTGAAACCAGGAGATTTTCACACACAAAAGAAATCTAGATTTCCTGCCTCTCTGGAAAAAATCAGGATTGGCCACCCTGAGAGCCTCTTCCCTCACTCATTAATGGGCTGGCGCAGAGTGGCTCAATGCTGCCCTCTGTGGGTGACCGCCCTTCTGCACAGCCCTACCTCTGGCTTTACGGTCCTGGGCCCTGCAGGCAGCTCAGGCTGTGACCCTGAATTAAATTCACCGATGGCACTGCCTCTACCTTGATGTTTTCTCTCTGAATCTTATTTAAATGTTTAAGGGGGCTTTTACCAGCCGGGAGATGGCAAGACGAACAAACAGGCACTGATTCTCAGCTTAGCTCTCCCACACGTGACTGTGATTTCATTCTCTAAGCATATCATTCGGTCATGTTATTTCCTGGCAAAGTGGCTTCTAATTCTCGGGATGGAATTAAATACGTATTCCAGCGTGCTTTGTGGAGGAACCTGTGACTGCCCAGTGCCCACCCTCCTGGGCATGTTTGAGGATCTCAGCTTTAAGAGGAGTGGGAGAGAGCAGGCCCGGAGGGATGAGCAGGGGTGCTGGGCAGGGACCGCCACCCATCACTGGCATCCAACATGATTTTACACAGATAAAATGGAGAGAAGAAGACACTACCGTGGGGCAGATATGGGAGAAAGAGGCCATTCCACTCGCCCTGCCTGGGGGCTGGGGGTGGGGGGTTGTTGGGCACAGTGAGTGGAGCATGTAGATCCAAGCCCCAGGCCTGTTCTAGTCCTGGCTGGCTGGGACACCGTCTCTCTCTTGGTCACTGACCCAGCCAGGCTGGGCTACAGGGCTCTCAGGGGCCAGGGCCTCCCTGAACCCTAGGGCTCTTCCTATATCTGGGAAGAGAAAGGAGTCCTGCAGATGGTATGCTCAAGGAGCAAAGTGGCAGGGTGAGTAGGAGGTGCCAGGGGGTGTGGGTGGGGGGGTAGGTGGGTCAGGGAGGAGACGGGGACCCGGATGATCAGTGCCGCCCCCCTCCCCCCATCTCCATCAGGGCCAGCAGGGCTGCCCCACCTCTCCCTCACACACCCTACTGCCACTTTTCTTCTGCTTTAAAGATCCCTTCCCACCCCCCCAACCCCCCGCCCAGGGATCTAGTTTCCAGTCTAGAGGTGGCGGGGGGCTGCTCAGTGAAGGTGGCAGAACTAGAAGGTTTCAAGTGAACTTGAACAATTTTTTAAAAACACCAGCAAATGTACATTTATCCACCATATGATTGCCTGCGCTCACTAAAATGTCACTTTCTTTGCATTTGGTTGGAATTGTATCTACTCAGCAGGTAACACTGTTTAGCTCATGCTGATGTGAAGTTCTGAGTGGCAGTTATATATGTCTAGAGTTAATTAACAAACCGGAAAACAAGACAATTACTACTTAATGCCTGCCACTGGTTGAGAGACTACATCTTTAAAGGAAAAATTATACAAAGTTTCCTCACCGCAAAGGTTGGGAGGCTCTGTCAAAAGCACTTGTGCAAAAGGGTGTGCAAGGTCCCCAGAGCTGGGGGTCTGCTGATCAGCTGTGCTCATTGACGGTGGTCTCCCCATGCTTGTTATATTTGAGGTCCTACATCCTGTTGTGTTTAACACAGGATGCAAAGAGCACCCTCTGGCTCTGGAGTCGGGCATGCATCTAGGCTTGAATCCCAGCTCCTGTACTTATGAGGTTGTGGGACCCTGGGCCTGTGACTTAGCATACTCTCTGCACCTCAGTTTCCCCATCTGTAAAATGAGGATAATAACCAACCACATCTCGCTGGGTTACTGTAAATATTTCATGAGGTGATACATGGAAGGGCCTTCGCGCTGAGCCTGGCACGTACTAGGTGTGCTCAGTAAGTATCTTATGAGTACTATCTCTGTTACTTCCACTACCACTGGTATTCTTACAGCTGTTCGATGGACAGGCCAGACAGGGGTGTGCGGCCCTGGGGGCGTGAGGAGAGGGCTGCGGGCCACAGAGGGCGGAGAGGGAAGAAGGCCCGCGGGCACCCACCTGCCAGCTCCAGTGTGACCGAGCAGGCCTGTGTGCCATGGCGGTTGCGGGCCGTGCAGGTGAGGGGCCCCACGTCTCGGCGGCTCACCCGGCAGATCCGAAGACAGTACTGGTCATCATCGGGCTGGCTCAGCTCATACACCCCTGCCCGCGCCTCCAGGAGGGCCCCTCGACAGCTAGGAGACACACGACAGGGAGGTCACCCGGGATCCAGCCACAGGGGGGTCAGACCAGGATGGCCACAGCTGGGGAGTGAGGCATGCCAGGCGGGGCCCCACCTCCTCCAGACGACCTGGGCCTCCACGTGGTTGAAGGTGACTGTGATGCTGGTGGGCTGTCCCTCCACCACATACACGACGTCCGGCTTGTCCAACACGGTGGGCGCCTCCTCCAGGGGTGGGCCTGGCCGGAGGAGAGCACAGGCTGATGTTGGGCTCCATACCAGGTCCTTAGCACCCTCTACGCCTTTAACCCTCCCAACCACCACCGAAGCTCCATTTTTGCAGATGAGGAAGCTGAGGTTCAGAGAGGTTCAGCAATTTGTCTAGGGTATGCAGCCAGGAAGGCTGGGACTGCGCCCCCCCCGGCTCGTCTGATCCCAGAGCCTCAGCCTCGCCCACCGTGCATGCTGCCGTCAGGAGGAAGAAGCGCTCAGACTGGCTGAGGTGGCCCCCAGCCGTGCTGTTCCCACCAGAGCTAGCCGGTCCCGACCAGCCCTTGAGCCTCCACCAGGAAGACCCAGTTCCCTGGCCCTGCAGCCTCCACCCCACCCCAGAGGAGTACCCAGACTCACCACGCTCCAGGAGCTGTGCAGGCTCTGAGGGGGGCGAGGGCTTGCTGCTGCTCTTGATGGTGGTGCTGAGGACCCGGAAGATGTGCTGGACCCCCTTACGCAGCCCCGTGGCTGCCCATCCAGGCTCCCGCAAGCCCGTGGCCAGCGCTGTCCACTGGTCCGAGCCCAGAACCTGGTGCTGCACAGTGTAGGTCAGGGCGTCTGGGTCTGGTGGGGAAGCAGCTGCTGGAGGTGGGCATTGCTGGGACATCCCCCCTTGCCCCCCATTCAGCTGGCTCAGGACCTAGAAACTCCTCATTAGTCTGCTCTGAGGACCGGCCTCAATTTCTCCTGTTGCTTCTGCCTGCCCCCATCTGCTCTTTCCAAACGCTGGCCCAGCCAGCCACGCTCAGAGCCAACAAGATGCCAGGCATGGGGTCCAGCTACAGACACGGAGGGAGGGAGCTTAACTCATATCCCAAGTCCTTGCTACCCCCTGAGGTGGGGAAACCGAGGCACAGAGCAGGGAGAAGTCATGCACAGGGAAGGGGAGGGCATTCCCAGGATCATGACCCAAGCACCAGTCCCTCTGAGAAAGGGAATGTGGTGGCCCCTTTGTGGCCTTTCCTGACGTGCAGCCACGGCTTTATCCACCTTGGAAAGGAGACCAGCCAAGTGGCTCCTGGCCATGTTCCCAGCACTTCACCCACTCTTACCGTCCACCGGTACACTTCTCTGGGCCTTGCCCCGCAGCCTGGCTCCCTCGGTGCCCCTGCCTGAGCCTGCCCACGTTCCATCCCCACCCCACAGCCCTGTGGGGCCTGACCCACCAATGGCCATGTCCAGACTCCTGGGAGGGTTCCATGTGAGCGTGATCATCCTGCCAGTCACAGCGACCACCTGTGGGGCGCCATCTGGGGGGCCTGGAACCACATCTGAAAGCCACAGGTTGGAGGTCTGCCGTGTCCCTCAGGGCCCAGTGGCTCCGCAGGATCACCAAGCCTCAGGACGGTGGGCTGGGGGCACAGCCACAGGCCCGGGGGCAAGGCCAGATGGCTCCCAGGGTCCAAGGGGAAGGGAGCTAATGTGGAGGCCCCTCCCTCACCCAGGCCCCCGTGGAGGGCCAAAGGCTAGGCTGTGGATGCAGCAGACCGGAGGGCACCTGCCTCACCTGTGACATAGAGGTGGGCATAGCACGCAGCTTTGCCCAGCTTGTTGGCGATGACACTCTTGTAGACGCCGGCATGCTGAGGTCCCACAGCAGGGAACACCAGGCGATGGACATCCCTGTCTGGGGGGGGGGGGGGGGGGGGGGAGACAACGACACTGGGCCTGAGCCAGGAGGATACTTTGAGGGGTGGGCCCATGCCACCAGAGGCCTGGCCCTTTACCCCTACCGGCTGCAAGGAGCAGACAAGGGGGCAAGAGCAGGCCAGACGGCAACAAGCACATCCACCCCGCAGCAAAGCCGAAATCCAGGCTGCCAAGCCTGCACCTGCAGGCCCGGCCCCTCTTGCCCGTCCCTCCGGCGACTTCTCATTTTCCCCCACACTGATTCCCCCTTTGAGCTCCTATCCCGTTGACCGCCCCTCATCTTCGCACCTCTGGGGGTCACACCTCGGCACCAAAGTGCTGACCAGGTTTTGTTCCAAAGGCCCCTCCCTCAGTTCCCCCTCCGTCAGCACAGCCATTGCTGGTCCCACCTGCAGCACAGCACCCATGACCGCCCTCCACCGGCGCCGTCCATACTCCACCAATGGCCCTGCATGTTACCTCTTGACCTGGAAACCTTAAAGGCACCTCTTGCATGTGGGCTAGCATCCAGAACCCTCAGCCCAAGGGCCCATCCAGCCACGTCTCCTGCCCTTCTTCCTGCTATTCCTCCAACCCTGACACGCCTTCGGGTCCCTGCACAAGCCACAGGAGTTCCATCTCCAGGTTTCTGCTCACAAAATTCCTCCCTTCCGGAATCTTCCTCTCTTACCCAAGACCTCTTCCTTCAAGACACAGTTCAAGCGAGTGCCAGCCTGGGAAGCCTCCTCTGCACCCCCATCCCTGACTGCCTCCCCAGGACCTCCAGTGCCAGGCCCGCACTGTGTGGGGGGTGGCCCTTCCTCTCTACTTGCACGTGCCATGGCTGCTTAAAGACAGAGCCGACATGTCCTGTCAGGCCTGGACCCCGATGCCTTACACGTAGTCACTGCCAAGGATGTTATATTATAAATGATAATAAGAGTTGTCTGTTCTGTGCCCAGTCGACGCTGGGCACATGACATGCGTTTGACAGCTACTTGACATGCGTTTTTTTTCCATACTCCTTTCAACAACCCTGCAAAATTATCCTCATTTTACCAATGAGATCAGAGACATTAATGGACTTGTCCAAGGTGACACAGCTAATCAATGATGGAGCCATGCCTTGAACTTGCTTCCCTCTGATTCTGAACCTCCTTCTTGATGCTGTGATCCCTGAATGATGATAATAAGGAGGCCATCTCAGGGGGGTCGTGAAGGGGAAGAGGCCGGCCTGTCCTCCTGCACGTCACGGCCAACCCCAAACACCCCTCCCGTCTCCGAGTGGTTATCTCCACACGGAACAGTCACCCATTCATTTATCTCCGCTGACACTATTTATAAAGGAAGAGAGAACAAAGGCTGCCACCGACCCCAGATACAGAGAGGAACAGGGACGCCTGCTCAGCTCCTGAGACAGACACCCGCCCAGGGCCTCAAGCAGAATGAGAGTCAGGGGAAGGGTCAGAGCCACAGAGGTGGCTCTGGAGAATGGGGTGGGAGCGTGGGGCACGGGGGTCGGAGGGCAGCCTGCTTAGGAGGTAGGCACCAGAGTCAGAGGGTCTGTTCCTGCCTTCGGGCAAGTCCCTGTCCCTCCGTCAAGGCTCCATTTAAGTCCCTGTCCCTCTGTCTGTCTCCGTTGCCCCGTTTGCAAACAGGGATACGGGTACCCACCCTACAGGCCCTTGATGAGGAGGCTGAGCTCAGGGCCCGGCACTCACAAAGTGCTTAAGAAAGGTGAGTTCTGTCACGTTGCAGCTGTAAGAGGAACATCACGAGACTCAGATCCCTTCGAGGACGGAACTGAGACACTCCCGAGAGAAACAGTCCCGGCGGAAAGCACAGGGTCCGGAATCCGTTCCTCTGTATTGCTCCCCTGGCTCCTTTACTTTTGCTGTTGTTATTGACCCTGGCCAAGCAGCCTTTTGGGGCCAGACACTGCCCACGCCGGCCTTTTCACTGAAATTTCTCCAGGAAGGCATGAGCAGCCCTGCTTTATGAACAGGGAACAACAACAGCAGTAATAATAAGATGATCATTTACGGACCACTTGCTATTTGCCAGGCCCCGCTCAAAGTGCTTCGTATGTATTAACTAATTTAATTCTTATCATGAGCCTATTGCAGAGGGGGAAACTGAGGCCCCGAGGGGTTCCATAACCTTGCCCACAGTCCTGCCGCTGGTCAGCAGCAGGCTGTACTGCCTGTCTAGTACGTGCTAAGGGGGCCACCCAGGGCCGGAGTGGCGACTCCGTGGGTGGGGCCGCACAGCTCAAGGAAAGAGGCCCTGACCTCAGAGCCCCTCTGCGCCCCCTCCCGCAGGGGCCCCATCCCTGAGCAGGCTAGAAAAGGAAGGCTCAAGGGCAGGGAGAGGGTGAAGGCACTGCAAGCGAAGAGGGTGCTGGAGGGGACACTCCCCAGGGTCCCTCCCCAGACACATACACTGTGTCATGCGCCGGTCGTCGCTACTCTGGATGCGGTGGCCGTTGTGGAACCAGCTGATGGTGGGGTAGGGCAGGCCGGTCACCTGGCACTCCAGCATGGCCTCCTTGGCCAGGCCCACGTCCAGGTCCTGCAGTGGCCTCAGGAAGTCGGGCATGGACAGCCGCTCCAGCTCACCCTGCTCCGGCTCCTCCGGGATAGATGGCATCTTCTCTAGCTTCGAGCTGGAAGAGCGACATGGCTGCCCAGAGGCCCAGAGCAGCGCCCCCCACTGCCGGCCGCCCCAGGAGCCCTGCCGTACCTGGGGCCGGTGGCGGCCGTCCGGGGCTCCTCCACATAGAGCTGGGCCGAGCACTGGGCCTGGCCGTGGGTGTTGGTCGCGCTGACCGCATACAGCCCCTCGTCCTCACTGCCCACGTGGGCGATGTGCAGAGAGTGCAGACCCCCTTCCTGCCGGAGCCGCAAGTTCTCGCTCTCCTCCACCGGGCGGCCTGGGGGAGGAAGCGGCAGGAATGCAGAGCACGCTCAGTGAGCGGCCCTGCCCTCTGGGCCTTAGGGGTCCCCCACATCTGCAGGGCTGAAGGCCATACCAAAATGAGTCCAGGTGACCGAAGGGGGCGGGGTGCCGCTGATCTTGCAGTCGAAGTGGGCTGCACGGCCCTCCAGCACCTCCACGTCCTCCAGCAGCCGAGTGAACAGGGGCGCCAGTGAGGGCCGCACGGTCAGCCGGGCGCTGCAGGTCAGCTCATCTAGTGGGGAGGGGTCAGCGCTGCGGCAGGGAAGGCCACGGAGTCCCAGGCACCCCAACCCGAAGGGCCCACCCGCACACCGGGCAGGAAAGGGGGACTGGGCCCAGGGCAGGAGATGGAGCAGAATCCAGCGAGGTCCCCAGACACTGGAGCGAGGCAGTGGGCAAGACCCTAAGATCTGGCCTTCTCAGGAGGGTGGAGGTTGGCAAGAGTGGGTGGCAGGGAGGCCACGGCGGCCGGGACCACAACGGGAGCCCCTCCTCATCGCCCCTTGCCCGCTCAGGATGCTCAGCTCAGCTCTAGGAGAGGGGCCTGCAGGCCAAACCTGGTTCCTCCTCCACACCTTTCCCCTGCGCCTGGGGAAACTTTCCTCTGTGCCTGGGTGGTGCCCACCCTCCCTCCCACCCGTCCCAAACCCAGAGCAATGCTCCTTGGACCTAAGACACCACCCCACAAAACGTCTTCTGGGGGAAATAAGAACCCCTTCTGGCGACCCGATCCTCTCCTGCTTACAAAGACTTCCAGTGTCACCTTAGGCACCCATCACCACGAGCTGGTGAGGCATTATCTCTGCCCTTCAAAGGAGGACGGGGACCAGGTCAGAGATGTCATTCGTAATAATAATGACTGACATTTATTAGGTGTCACCCTCCGCCAGGCTTGTGCTGTACTTTGCTCATTACATACATTAGCTCATTAACCCTACCGGTCCCCCTACAAGGTAGCTCGCCTCATGATCCCTTTTTCCAGATGGATAGTCTAAAGCTCAGAGAGATGAAGTGACTTGTCCAAAGCCACGTGGCTGTCTGTGGCAGGGCGGGAATTGGAACCCAAGTCCGGGTGGGTTGGCTAGACCGCGGCGGACTGGCTCCCTACGGGAACACCAGCTCACGTGGACACAGAAGGCACGTTGTGCCAGGTGCCACTCCACATGCAGATTTTATCCAGGCAGGTGGGCTGCCTGATCTTATTTCTGCACCCGGCTCTACACTTCCAGCCCCCTCCCTCCGGCTCCTGGGCCCCCACGGCAGCCCCAGGGCCTGAGCGGGCAGTTACCTTTGGCCGTGCTGAGCTTGCAGGTGTAGACACCACTGTCGTCCTCATGCACAGACGTGAGCAGCAGCTTGCATTTCCGGCCATCGAAATGCATCTTGCATTTGAGCAGTGCAGGCTGCAGCAGGCGGCCTCGACAGAGCCAGTCTACCTCCACGTCGGCAGGACCCGCCACCAGGCACTCAAACAGCGCCATCTCCCCGGCCCCCACGTCCACGTCCTGCAGGGGGGCCAGCACGGCCAACGACCGGCTTTCAGGATGTGCTGAGGGGAAAGCGGCCACAGGGGAGCACGCGTGGAATAGAGACACCACGAGGCGAGGGAGACACACACACGCACACACAAAGAGACAGACAGATACAGAGAGAGAGATGCATTTTGTTCCTTTGGAGACAGGGAAAGCCCGCCCGCCTGGCCGGGACAGCAAGGAGGTCCAGGGCCTGGCTTCAGGAGGGCCACCCAAGCTGGGCCAGGGAGGGTGAACTCAGGGGAAGTGGGAGGGAATCGAGGGCAGGGGATCTGAGAGGGCCACGGAGGGGCAGAGACGGCGGCGGAAAAAAAAAAAACACACAGCACACCAGCTGGGTACAAACTGGACTTTATTTGAGCTAAGAAACAGCTTTGTTCAAATATCTCCACACCCACGACAGCAGGCCCTTACTCTTTGGCCAAGCCTGGCTAACACCCTCATTCCCAGACAGAGCATCCCGGGCCCTGACAGTGAATAGGGGAGCCCCAGATGAGCCCTAAACCTGCCCAGAGCTGGACTCGGTCAGGCCTCCTCATCAGCGTAGGGCCTGAGGGCCTCTGGCTTTTGGTCTCTTGTGAAATAGAAAGTGTTGTGCCATTTGAAACCCGTTTCTGGAATGGTGAGTGCCCCGTCCCGTTTCATGAGCCCCTTGTCAGCAGCCTCCTGCCTCCCTAGGCCCCTCCAGCCTGTGGGTGCCATGCCCTGTCCTCTCCCGCTCTGCCTCACCCCACACCCGCTCAGAGGCGTCCTTCCCTGACTATCACAGACACACAGACAGACAAACAGATAGACAGGGCCTGTAGCAGCGGTGACACATGCGCTCGCTGGGTGCTCCCCTGCAGGGAGAGACCGGGGGTGGGGGCAGGTGTCTTGATACCCTCATGGCTGCCCCTTCCTGGCACTCAGTCCATGTGGGGGCTCCCAGCCTGCCCAGCCGTATGTCCGCTTGGGGGGGAAGGGTCCATAGGGGCCCATGGGCTATCCCAGGATGCTGCATGAGGTGGGGAGGGGATGGAATGGGAGGCTGGGAGAGGGGTCCGGGCCGGCGGGCCGGCAGGGTCTGTGGGCAGGAGGCAGTGAAACACAGCGAGGTCCGAGAGGTGCCTGAGACAGGGGCGCGGCTCGGAGGGTAGCGGGGGGGAGCGCAGGCGGCCCCCTGAGCTCACTCGCCTGTGTACAGACAAAAACCTCAGTCAGCAAGCGGCAGGTTAGTGCAGCACACACGCACGCACGCACACGCACACACACGCACGCACGCCACGCAGACCTGGCTAGGGCCCTCTGCATGGACAGCTGCCTCTGAAACCGCCAGGGCGCCCTGCCACTCAGCTCCCCCAAGATCAGGTGCAGATGGAGGCACCGGCAGCCAGCCAGAGGCCAGGCGGGTCTCTGGAGTTCCTGGACAGGTGGAGGCCGTGGGCAACCAGGGAAAGGGCATTCACGGGCGTTGGGGGCACCCAAAGCCTAGGGGATGTCAGGAGGAATCCCAAAGAGAGAGAAGCACTGAGACGTGGGTTAACACAGAGAAGCAGGGCAGAGCCAGACCCCAGAAGGGAAGGAACAGGCCAGGTAATGGGGGCCGGATTCAGGTGCAGGGAGAGCTGAAGGACTCAGAGACCAAGGAGGTGGCAGCCCCAAGAACGGGAGGCACAGGGCAGGTAACTGAGGCAGGCAGGGCCCGGTGGAGGTGACCATGACTATGAGGGTCTGAGCTCCAGCAGGGGCTGGGGGTATCCTGCGAAACTTTCCGAGCTGGCCTCTACCAGGAAGGGAGGGATGATGGCTGAGTGCAGGAGCTAAGGAGGGGTTCCCAGCCCTGAGCTGCTCACAAGAAAGGGCGAAGTCTAGAAAGCAAGGTTAATGGCCAGCCCTAGGGAGGAAGACCACCAGCCCCCCAAGAGCAGCCTGGCTAAGGCCTGCCTGCTATCCCCGTTGCCCAAAAGGTCCCCTGACCTTCTGCCCCAACTCCGCAGGGGCCCAGCCCTCTCCACACTCCACGGTCCTGCTCACCCTGGCACCCCTGGGGTCCCTGCAATGCTTCAAGCCCAAGTCACCCCAAGGGCCCCTCCGAACGGGTCCAGCTATCAGACTCTCCCCACTGCCACCTCCAACCACAACAGCTTCTGCACAGCAATGGGATGGGTAGGAGGGCAAAGGGGCAAGAGGAGAGAGGCGGGGTGGGTGTGAGGGAGGAGCCTGGTAAGGGCAAGGTGACAAAAGCTTGGAAGAGTGTGGGGAGAGGACAGCTGGTGGCAGGAAGCAGGGTCTCTCTCTAGCTAGCATCAGGGACAAGTGTGATTGAGCATGGGGAAGGCCGTACTGTGTAGCAGGCTGAGCACTGAACAATTCGCCGTGTGACCTTGAGCAAGTCACTTCCCCTCTCTGGGCCTCAGTTTACTCAACTACAATATAAGCAACCAACTATGGGATCTCTAAGGCCGAAAGTTGGCATCCGAGCAGGGATGAGGCCGGGGCTAGGGCTGTGGGGCTGGGTGGGGGGTGGTTCATGGAGAGTGTGAGGCACTCACCTCTGACCTCCAGGCGGGCCTCACACTGCCGGGCGCCATACTCGTTAACCGCTTTGCAAGTGTAGAAGCCAGCATCGGCCCGCTCGGCAGCCAGGATCCGCAACCGGCACAGCCCACCCTCTGCCTCCTCAGCAAAGCGCCGCTGGTCTGGGCGCACAGGCTGCCGGTTTCTCAGCCTGTCAGAGGGACAAGAACTCAGTCTGGGGGCCCAGGTCCTGACCTGTCCTTGCAGGCTCCTCACATCATCTACCCACTTCCCAGATCTGTCCCCTGGGTTATAGGGCCAAGTGTTCACCCTGACTCTGCCATCCCACCCCTCCCCCAGCAACTTCCCGAACACCTCTGCCTACTTGGATCTTACCCTTCTTGGAACCTAACTACAACTATTCAGCTCTTAATAGTTCTGAAACGTCTTTGTGTCTTATTTCTATTATTTATAATGAACAGATAGTTTTGCCACTTCCCAAAATGAATAAGAAATAACTTACAATGTCAAAAAAAAAAAAAATCACATAGGGGACTAGACAATTAATTACAAATGAAAACTAGGACCCAAACTAATAAAAACCCAAGCAAACAGTAATCAGGGTTCCAGGCACCTGGGATAAAGCACTGTAGCCAAGGCCCCCCTGCAACTCCTGGCTTTGACCGCTCAGAAACAAATTGTTATGCCCGGGCCTAGCACAGGGCTGGGCGCAGAGCAGGCCTCAAAAATCACCCTGCTGTCACCTGACGGGGGTGGGCGAGGGCAGCCTTCTCTAAGAGATGACTCCTGCCCATTCATCACCAGCTGAACAGACAGGAGACCTTCTGTTACCCAAACTGCTCCCCCCAGAAGGAGAAGCCCCGAATGAGCCTGAACAAAGGAGCAGGGGCATGTTCAGAAAGCGGCATCACTGGACCTGGGGTAAGACCCCGGGGCAGATCCCAGGGAAGTCCACAAAGGGTCCACTCCCCTCTCCCCAGAGCCAGGCCTCACAGGGCCAAGCCTGGAGCAGGGCAAGCTGACAGGGGTGCTGCTACTCACCAGGAAACCACTGGTTTGGGCTCCCCCTGCACACGGATGCTCATGGTGACATCTTGGCCTTCTCTTACTGACTGGTCCATAAGTGAGACCTGAAGGGGACCCCAAAGTGTCAGGGGAGACAATCAGGGCCCAGCTGTGGCTCCTGGGGGCCAGAGGATTCTGGGACAGAGGCCCCTTCCACACCGGGCTGCCTGAGGCTGGCTCCAGATGAGAAGGGTTAATGGGGCCAAGCTCTAGGTCTTGCGCGAACCTGGTGTGGCCCCAAGAACAAGGGCACACAGGAAGGAATGGGGGTGCCCGGGGGCTGCATGCTGGCCTCAGGGGTCTGACCTTGAAAGTCGGGGGTGCCTTGGAGCCCGTGTCGGAGGAGTGGCGGTTCTGGCTGGGACTGAGCTTCATGGTGGGGGTGCGGGGCCAGGTCTCTCCAGGCTCCGGAAACTCCTCTGGGGGGCTCAGGTATTCCTCGTCAGAGGTGATGGGGCTGCTGAAAGGTGATGTGGACCCGCCTGGAAAAGAGACAGAGGACAGACAGTGGCACCAAGAGAGACGCCAGAGGAGGAAGGGGGGGACAGAGAGAATGAGAGAGCTGGATAGATCAGCTCCAGATCAAGGACCTGATAAGGTCTGGAATGATCCACACAGCCCAGGAAGCAGGCCAGCCCTGCCCTGACTTTACTTCATGGGGCTCCTACTTGCTTGCTGTGTGACCTTGCTCAGATGTCTCCTGTCCCCGAGCCCCTGAATCCTGCTCTGCCCCAGACCCTCCTGGCACTGATACTGTTGAACTTCCCGAGTAGGGGAGCCATAGCAAATAGCCTGGGACAAGGGATTCAGGCCGCAGAGGGGCCTGAATGTGAGACCTGAAATTCCACTGGAGCAGGGAACCCACATTCCTGGTGTGGACCTGCAGGCTCCTAATGCAGATGGTCCCCAGAGTGGTACAGCCCGGACACCCGTTTCTTGGGTGAGCTGGGCCTGGTGCAGAGAAACACACACCTCAGACAAGCCCCATCTGGGCAGTGCCAGGGCCAGAGAGGTGGCACTGTCCAGCCTGCCCTTCCCCCCTCCCTTCTCAGCTTCCTGCCCCAGATACCCCAGAGGCACCTGTGGGGCCCAGCCCTAGAACATGGACCCCCAAATTCTCGGGGGAGGGAAAAGTGGTTTGAGTCATCCACAGAGAAGGGCGACTCAGACTGGGGACGGGGAGGGGGGCACCAGTGTTCGCTTTCGGGGAGGGGTGTCCCCAGGGCCCTGATGCCCTCCCCTGCACTGGCCAGGGGCCCAGCCTCACTGAGCTGGCTCCTATCCGACTACCAAATACAGACATGAATCCGCCACAGCCCCCTGGCCCCTCCTCCTGGTTCCCCCACCCCAAGCCCCTGTGGCCCGGCCCCCCACAGGGCTGCACCCCAACTCACCCGAGACTCTGCACACAGACCCCAGACTGCGCCTGTCCTGAAGGCTCTGCCCTGGCACCAGGCCCTCCTGCTGCCTGCCCACTGCCCACCCCACCCAGCTCCCCAGGGAGCAGAAGCCCAGCCTGCCCAGCCCCACTCACTGCGCTGACCCTGCTGAGGCTCTCCACCGAGGGCCTGGGGGAGGGGAAGCAGCCTGAGGAGGGGAAGGAGGAGGTGGGGGCCGGCCAGGCAGGGACAGGCTGGGTGGCAGGCAGGCAGCTGGCTGGGAAGGTGGTGCCTGCTGAGACCACAAGCAGCCAGGGCCCTGGAGCGGAGGGGGAGGAGCGGGGAGGGGCAGAGCAAGCGCGCGGCCTCGCTGTATTTAGCCACCCTGCTCATTCCCAAGCAGCAGGATCTGCCTTTTCTCTCTTTACAGTTTCTGGACCCTGACAAGAGCAAAGCCCCCTCACTGGCGCCTCAACTCAAAGTGCCGGGGCCTCAGTCGCCGGGGGAAGACGGGGTTGGCCGTACACCCCAGCACCCAAGATGCCTGCCCTGAGCTGTTCACTCCGACATACCCACCGCATGAGGCACTGATGGCAGATGGCCCTTAGGATGCCCCCTGTTCTGACCAAACCACCGAGATCCCCACGTGGGAATGTGCTGACAAGCCTCAAATACTGGAGCCAGGCCATACCCTCTTTTCTCTGGTGCTGAGAATCAGAGAACTGTCAGGACCTTCAGCCTCCTTCCCAGAAATACACCCCCTCAACCTGAGGGGGCCCCAAATCCCACCTCTGCCTCCCCCCTATTGCCATGGCAGGTTTGGCCCAGCACCACCCAGGGGCACTGGGCCTGCACCCACCTCTCCTCCTACCGGGGCACCTGTTGGCATGGCCCCTCACCCTGTCAGCCTCACCAGGGCCAAGGGTCATGAGGCAGGGGCTGCTTCTAGTAACGCCCCACAACTAGCAGCCATCTGCACCTGGGCTGGGGAAGGGGCTTGGAGATCAGCAGCAGAACAGGGGAGCTGTTGAAGAGAGGTCACTTGGCCTTCTCTCCCCCCCCTTTTTAAAAAAAATCTAATCATCGATCATTTGAGAGACACAGCGCACATGTGCACGCGTGACAGGGAGGGGCAGATGGGAGAGGGAGAGAGAGAGAATCCCAAGCAGATTGCCCACCAAGCACGGAGCCCGACGTGGGGCTCGACACTGCGACCCCAAGAGCGTGACTCGAGCTGAAATCGAGAGCTGAATGCCCGACTGAACTACCCAGGCGTCCCCCCGCCTCTCCTCTTATCACCCCCCCCCCCCCCCCCCCCCGCAACCCAAGGCCACATTCCCAAGCTATGACCTGTGTTTCCCAGCACTGCCAGTGAAGGAGGAGGGGGGACTGGCTGAGGAAGGGGGGCCACCATTCAGGCTGGCTGTCTTAAGGGGGAGGTGGGGAGGCAAGCCCAAATGGCATTTGGTGAACATCCGTCCGGGGCTTGGCCACCAGCTGATGCTGAGACCACAGGCATGGCCCCTGGAGGCGGGAGCCCCCTCCCTGCCCTGGAGCCTGGTGACCTCCAGGGTCACCTCGAGGTTGGATGGCGCTGCAGGCACTCACACCCCCAGGGAGGGAGAGCAGAGATTAAAGCAGATTGGCAAGGTTTGCAGGGAGCCTCAGAGACCCCTGGTGGTGGTTGGGGAACTGCATGCTGGGGGCAATCACGAGAATCAGGGTCCTCAGGCGGGCTCAGAGATGGAGGATCTCTATCTCCAGCTCCCAAAACCGCTGGGGTTCCATACCAGGCTCTGGTGCTACCCCACTTTTTACTAGCCCCGCCACCAAAACCATCTTTGTAGCCAGTCCCTGTATCTCAGCCCTGCTCCACCCACAAGCCGGGCTCTCACTGTGGGAAACATCCTTACACCAGCCAGGAAGTGGGGAGGAGCAGGTGTCCCCCAAACCTAACATGTACATATGCCCACCATGTGAATGCTGCCCCTCTACACCCCACCACCCCCAGAACATGCTGACTCTGTGCACGTGTGTGGCCTTTCAACACTGCTTCCAGGTCGGCCTCACTTGATGAAAATACAGGTGTGAGGGAGCCCTCAAGGTGTGTGTGTTTGTGGGGGGCTCTCCCTCCCCAGACCAGCACATTCAGCTCAATACCGGTCCCAACATCCCTTGAGACATTTAAGGGTAAACAGAGTCACAGCCACCTACATGAAAGGCCTTCTACACCAGGGCTTCCCCACATCAGGACCACCTGGGAGCCTATTTAAACCATAAATTCCTGGGCTTTACTTACTCTGACCTGAAGAATTAGATTTCCTAAAACGGAGGTCAGGAAACTACATTTTTAGAAGGCACTCCAGTGGGGCACCTGGGTGACTCAGTCGGTTAAACATCTGCCTTTGGCTCAGGTCATGATCCCGGGGTCCTGGGATCGAGCCCCGCATCGGGCTCCCTGCTCAGTGGGAAGGCTGCTTCTCCCTCTCCCTCTACACCTTTGCTCCTGCTCTCTCTCTCAAATAAATCTTTAAAAAAAAAAAAACCTCCACTCTTGGGCAGATCTTCACTAGTACCCCTTGCAGATGCGTGTCTGGCCCAGCCTCTGCATGACACCCAGGTTGTTCCAGGGGCTGGGAAAGTCACACAGATCTCTACCCCCCCACACACACACCACTACCTCACACACAATCCTGCAGTCCACATAGCCCCGGACCATCCAGGAAGGCCTCCAGGTATGGCTACAGGGGCTAAGAAGTGGCCAAAGCACGGTCATGATTTCGGGAGCCTTCTGGCTGGTAGGGATGACAACCCCAATGCATACACAGCTCGAACAGTGAGCAGGAATAATAAAGAGGCAAGAGAAGGGCAGATGAGGGCCACAGAGTGCAGAGAGCAGATTCCTTTGGGCTCAGGGAAGACAGGGTAACTGAGGGAAAGGGTGGTATAGGAATTAAGAGTTCGGTTGAAGCAGGAAAAAAAAGGGAAAAAGTCTTTCCAGAGGAGGAAGCTGCAGGAGCAAATATTCAGAGACAGCAAGAACATGCAGACCATTGTAGCTCAACATGCTGGCCACCGAACTGGGTAAAGCTGAGAGTTAGAATGGGTGCCTCCCACTGCCTCAAAGGCCTCCAGACGCCCTCGGGTCGTCCCGAGGTCCGGACAGTGGAGGTCAGCTTCAGGAGTGGGGCCTTCACTCTAAAGGCGAAGGGAAGCTCCTCGAGGCTTCGGAGGGAGGGAAGGGGTGACACACGGGCATTAACCAGCTCGCATGCGGGGCCCGGCCATTCCCAACCCGCACTCCACAGGCGCTGTCTCCAGAGGCGATTCCTCTAAACGTCTGCTGCGGTCGCGCCACCGTGGAAGACAGCGAGGCCGAGGGAAAAGGGAGACGCAGGCCGGCCTGCAGCTGGGAACCCACGGGTGCTGCCGTGGGCACTGCCCCCTCCAGAGAAGAAGAGGTTTCTGTTTTGGTTTCAAATGGACAAGGAAGCAGAGAGAACTTGCCAGCCGGCCTGAGCTAGCCATAGAGACAGTTAATTCCCCACGCACGATTACGTGGGGTTGCTCCGCGTTAGATAAAGCGCTGGCACCCACAGGAGATTAGGTGCCTGTTCTTTCGACAGGCTGAGCGTGATGACCCCCACTCTGAGGGAGCAGCCTTGGGAGACACCCCGCGGGGCCAACCTGCTTCTGGAAGACGGGAGTTGGGAGGAAGGGCTGAGTCTGGTCAAGGGACCACGCTATTTTTTTCAGATGCTGTCCAAACCCCCTTCAAGGATAGGCAATGGGGTCATGTGGCATTCCAAGATGCCCCCCATCCATCAGCAGCTCCTGCCGTCACAGGGGAGAAGCTGTAATTCCGCAGCAGCCAGGAGAAAGGGCAGGGGCAGACGCTGGTGCCTTTCCTTTTATTCTCTGGCCCCCCATAACCAAACTCTGTTCAGTGTCAGTCATATGGTGGGACCAGAATGAGTTTGAAAAGCCATATCCTCTGGCCCAAAGGTCCTCAGCTACATCCTCATTCCCACAGAGCCTCATAAATCTTACCAAGTAAGTTGCCCAAGGGGTATACGGACCCTCACCTCACAGAGGAGAAAACTGTGGCCAGCTAAGGAAATGTGAAGAGGCCAAGGTCTCAGCTGAAAAATGCTAGAACCTAGGGTTCAAATATACAAGATCTGTGCTTGAGGGAGGACTGAAGGCAGCAGGATGGAGCCCCGGTACCCCCCTTCCTCCTGACCAGCACCCAAAGGGCCTCCTGTCAGGGCCCAAGGTGGAGGTGAGCCGAATGTGCTCCCACCAGGCATGCAGGGAGACAAAGCAGAATCACAGCCACAGTGGAGATGGGGAGTCCAGAGAGGAAGGACCCACCCACAGAGGGCATCGGCAGTCTCTGCCTCCCTCCCCCTCTGCCCCCCCACCCCCGGCCACCCAGCGTGAGCTCATGGGCACAATTCTTCCTTAACCCCGCAACTCTTCCAAGTAGCAGGGAAGGGGATAGTAAGGAGTGGAGGTTTGGGAGACCCAGGGACAGGGCTTCACATCATGATCGGCCCCCAACTGGCCCTCTGCTCCTAGAGCTGAGCACCCCAACAGGGTAGACACTAGCCACCTGAGACTACTTACATGAGTATTCATTAAAATGGAAATTAAAAAAAAAATCCAGTTCCTTGGTCACACTAGACACATTTCAGGAGCTCAACAGCCACACGTAGCTAGTGGCTACCATACTGGACTGGGCACATATGGAACATTTCCCTCATGGCAGAAAGTTCTACTGATCAGCATTTCTCTAGAGCAATTTGCTGAAGCTTTCCAAGTCTCAGCTCCCTCATGCGTAATGTGGGCATAATAACAGAACCTACCACCCAGGGCAAGAGTAAATATGGTAACCCAATCAACACAGGGCCTGGTATGTAGGAAGTACTCACTAGATGCTAACTATTCATGTTCTTTTCATCTGTCACCCACCTAAGCTTATTTGCTTCACAAGTGAGTATTTCCAGCACCCGAAATCACCTGTTGCTTACAACGTCCCTAGGCAGATTATAAGTGCTCAGTAAAGGTTGCTGGCCTTGGGCTAGTTCCGTGTCACTTCATTCTCCATGTTTCTGTCTTCCTATTTGTAAAATGGGAATATTACCACCTATCATGTCCTTCTCCAAAGGAGAGATATGGGGTGATGTAGCTCAAATAAGGGGAGAGGTGTGAAAGGACACTCTCCAGAGAGATGTAGAACTTGGCAGCCAGGCTGTATCAGTAAATGCTTGTGTGACAGATGTGGGCAGCTAAGAATGCTCAGCTTCAGGTAAGCATACCTCTCACACTCCCCAACCATCCGCCCCAGTACACACACACCCTTTGGGAGAACGACTGTGGCCTCAGCGGAAGTACTCAGTGGGCTGGCTGGAGCAGGCTGGAAGGGGCCTGGGGCTGGGGGGTGATGAGAACCAGACCCTGCCCTTAAACCATAGCGCCTGACTAATGGTGTAATGGGTATGGTGCCCAACCAGGAACTGAGATTTGTGGGCTCTCCAAAGCAGGCCCTTTGGGGGTGGGCACCCCAAGAGGGCACTGTGCAGCCAGCCCTGGTTTTCAGGGCTCTAGGGTGGGGGATTAAGGAACAAGAAAGGGGGGATACCTGGGTGGCTCAGTCGTTAAGCGTCTGCCTTCGGCTCAGGTCATGATCCCAGGGTCCTGGGATCGAGCCCCGCATCGGGCTCCCTGCTCGGCAAGAAGCCTACTTCTCCCTCTCCCACTCCCCCCTGCTTGTGTTCCCTCTCTTCGCTGTGTCTCTCTCTCTCTGTCAAATAAATAAATAAAATCTTTAAAAAAAAAAAAAAGGAACAAGAAAGGGAGGTGGTTCCAGGAGGCCTCTTCCTATCAGACACTCTCTCCCTCAGCTAGCTGCCCCCCCCCTTCCTGCCTGCCCCCTGCCTGCAGCCACACTGCCTGACACCCCTTCTTAGCGCCCCCCCCAACTCTGCACACAGTCCAGGCCCGAGACCCCCGCCCTTGCCAAATGTCTGTGCCACCCCCTGGTTCTGCCCACTCCACTGCTCTCCAGGTCCACTGGCCCTTGTCCAGCCGCTCCGGACCAAACAGTGCCTTGTAGGGGAAGAAAGTCTGCTTCCACCAAGAGAGTCCTGAGGCCCAGTCAGCATGACTTATGGGGGCTGTTCTCTGGGGGCAAAGCCCAGTGCCACTGACTAATGCGATGAAGCCTTTCTGGCTCCCCAGGGTGGGCTGGGGGGGGAGGCACAGACATGCCATGATGGGCTGAGGGCCCAGAGGCTGGGAAATATGGAGGAGCTGGGGCTGCAGGCCTGGCAAGGGCAGGGGAGGAGTCCCTAAGACACAGTCTGAAGAATGGGCAGAAAAGGAAAAGGCAGCTTTCTGGAGCCTCATGGAAACCTGGGCACAACAGCACCCCTTAATAACACTAACTGCTAACATTTGTCTACAGCTTGACATAAAGCCCATTCACACGTTTGCTTTTGTTCGTGAGGATGGTAGAATAAATTATACAAATGAAGAAACTGAAAGGCAGGGAGGTTTGGTACGACAAACAGAGCTCCCAGTCAAGTGCGGACAACTGCCTTGCCCCAAGCCTCCTTCCCAACCTTAAAAGGCTCCCAAATGGCCACAAGCCAGTATCGGGGCACCCCCCCCCAGCCTCCTTGCCAATTCTCAGCCCAAACCAGGTATTGACCAGAGTCCTGGAGCCAGCCCCAGGCCCCCTGAGGAGAGCTGGGAGCTGAGTCACAAGCCAGATCCCAGAGGTGATGGAAGGACGGAAGCATGTCTGGAGGGACGGCATGATTCAGCGTGGTGGGAGGGGCGAGGAAAAGGAGAAAGACTAAAACACAGGCTCCTGGGAGGGGTATGTAAGCTACGGAAGATGAAGGCCTGCTGTTCTGCAAAGCCAGATGGGTACAAACAAAAGGATCAAAGGCAGGACTGGGGCTCAGGGGAGATACCACCAAAATCACCCTTATCGTGAAGGTACAGAAGTCCTGGGCCCACAGCAAGACAGGCTCTGTAACCTCCTATCCTGTCCAGTGAGAGAAAGGGACGGAACAGCGTGGGCTGCTCCCGGTCCAGGCACACCCAGACCCTTCTGCTGCCTCTCTACATCCCAATGTCCTTCAGGGCCCCCGCGCCTCTCAGTCCAGCACCCCATAACACTGACCCACTGCTTGATGCTCCTCTGCCCTGCACTGTCCTCCAACTTAGGTTCTCTGACCGATCTTGATGACCCAGAGCTAATATCCTTGCGGGCTGAGTCTGTGTCTTTTCCTTCTAGAACCCCCCTACCCAGCCTCACCTCCCGCGCCCCCACTGCCCAGGGTCAGCACACCGTCAGGCCCAGCAACCTGAATGGGCAGAACTAGCCATGCACACTAACACCAATCCAGCCCTACCCTGAACCCGAAAGAAACTGGGCTTACACCCAAAGGAAGTAGTCCAACACCAAGTGAGGGCTCTCGTAAAAATAGAAAGCAAGGCAGCCTCAATCACAGCCATCTCCAGAGAGGTGCTCTCAGCTACCTTCTCTTTAGGGCTTTGGGTTCAACAGAAGGACCAAGGGAGTGGGGAAGGGTTGTGGAACTTAAAAGCATCCTTTTTACTGGGTGGGGGGAGGGGTACCCTTCTAGAGGAAATGACCTCAGAAGGCTCCTGATGGCTTTTAAGCCCTTTGAGTTGGGAGATTCTTTTTCTCGGAAACTCAAGGAGAATTTGCTTTCCCCATAGGACCATTTTCAGGGAAATGCCAAGGGAGGATGGCATTTAGAGGATGCGTGAAGACAAATTTCAGTGACTTCATGAATTGGCCAGCCTGGGGTGTGCCTTTGGGAATCTGGCCCCCGCTCCGAGGCCGGGCCACTTGGAATGCTTCCAGCAGAGCAGCCGACACGTGAGAACGGACGGTGCACGCGGGCCGAGAGCCTGAGCTCTAGGCTCGGGAGTGGGACGGGTCACTGCTCATCCCACCCGGGACTCGGGGCCCACAGGCTCCCTACCAGGTTTCACGGCCAGCACGGCGGCACAGCTGGCCTGACCCAGCTCGTTGGTGGCGGTGGCTGTGTAACTCCCGGCATCAGCCGCCCGGGCCTCCCGGAGCAGCAGGGTATGCCGCTCGCCCTCAGCCCGGATGAGAAGGCGGCCATCACTGCGCAGAGCAGACCCATCCTTCTGCCAGGACACTGTGGGGAAGGAGCGGTGTGACTGGTTGCCATGGCCCACAGTGGTCCACTGGGGCAAATCTCCCCTCACCCCACACAGAGCCCAAACCACTCTGCTCCCCACCCTAGGGAATCCTGAGGACTCCCCTGCCCCCGCCCCAGCCTGCCCCATTCACAGAAGCCCAGGTCTGCCCTCCCCTCTCCCGGGGGATTCTGAGAAATCTCCCGTAACACACACAGAGCGGTCGGGCCAGCCCCATGGAGCAGATGTCCCTCCTCCCCTACCTCCCCCTCTCTGTGTCTCAACCATAGCCTGGGCCCAGCCCTGGAGCTCACCTTGGGGTGGGGGATTGGCAGTGATGATACACTTGAGCAGCACATCTGCCCCTGGGGCCGCCACCACATTCTGCAGGGGGATCTCGAACACAGGGGCCTCGAGGGGCTCTTCTCCAGCGGACACATACGAGTCATCCGAAGACTCTGCCGGAGACATGGGTGACAGGGTAAGGGGACACAGTCCCTGTGGGGATGACTCAGGGGGAGAGTGGATAATGGCATCCTCGGATCTTAGAAAGCCAAACCCAGGGAGGAGGGCTTCTAGAAGGTGGGGGTTGGGGGATCAAGGGGTCTCTCTCCCGAATGTCCTGAGACAGGGAAAAAAAGACGGGGTGGGGGGGGCGTTCTCAAACAGGACAGGGCAGCCAGGACTCTACATTAGTTTGGCTTCTCAACTTCAGCCACAGTCACTGTGGTTTCTGGAGGAAGGCCCGGACTGTGTTGTGCGTGTCTATACAAATCAGTCACCGCGGAGGGTAGATCAGGCCCTGTTTCATGCAAGCGCTCTTAGCGGTAGCACAGATATGACCAGCTTCCAAACAGACAGTACAAGCGAACAGCAACCCAAGCCCTAAGCAATAATACCACCGTCACAGGGCAATATGGGGTAAACTGTCAAATTAGTGATGCCCCCGGATTCAAAAGAGGGAGCAGCGGGTGGATCCCGGTAGCCGTCTGAGAGCCTCATGAATCAGCTTTGATCCCGTCCATCCACCGAACAGTAGCACTGCACCTACCGCACGCTAAGCTCTGTATGAGTACCAGGGAGATGGCAAGACATAAGAAGTGCTTACAGGAAGCTTGTGCATACAAAGATATCCTGAAGCTCCACAGTAGTGGATCCCTCTGGGTACTTTCGAACTCTGACCTTCTACAAGCTAGACAAGGTACAGTCTGGTAGGTAGCCAAAGGAGCAGTGAGAATCCCAATTACGCTGTTTTCTAGCTCCATAACCTTGGACAAATTAGATAACCTCTCTGTGCCTCTGTTTTGTTATCTGTAAGATGAAGCTGATAAATAACACCCAACCTCTTGCAGAGCTGGCATACAAATTTAAATAAAATAATGCCCCTAAGCGCCCGGGACACACAGTGCCTGTATGGAGCTAAAAGGATGATGGGCAGGTACCTAATTATCTTTAAAAACTTTAAGATGGTAATCCTTAAGTGAAAAATAAAGTAATTCTGATGATGAAAAATCCAAGGTGGTAAGCGCAATGAAAGAGACCCTGACCAGGTGTCCTGGGTGCAGTGAGCAGAGGCATCTGGCCTGGGAAGCAGCAAGGGGTGGGAGCAAGCCGAGGATGGCTTCCTCTGCCTCCATCCAGGAGTGGACCCCAGGCTGGTGTTCAGGGTGAGCAGAACTAGGAGCACGGGCATTCTGGATGGTGGCCACCATCCACAGGAGGACTAGGAGATGACACTCAGGCTGGCATGTGCCCACAGTCAGCTCAGCCATACAAGGACTCAAGGATGGGAGAGAGGCTAGCTTGAAAGACTGGGTCCAATCTTCGTGGCTACAGATGGGCCAGGGGATAGTCCCGGCATGGAAGCTGAGCTGGACCAAAGCTCGCCTCTACCCGGGACCTGACATTATTTACTGAGATGGGTTTCCGTCTCTTCCCACACAGAGCGGTGGAGTTTGGAGGGGCTCCTTAGGTTTCCACCACTGCCTTCCACCATGGTTAGATCCTCGACCCAGCAGCCCAGTGGACCCAGGGCACCTACACAGGCATCTGGGCACCTTTCTTTGCTCACGGCTCCACTCAGCCTCCACCAAAACACACTCGCTCGCTGCCTCACCAGCAGGCAGGTTCTAGCACAAGGACCTCCACAATCCTTCACTCAACTCGAACCTGGGTCTGTAGCTTCCCTGTGAAACCACACCCTCGCAACTGCCCCGCAGCTCTCCCCAAACACCCTCCCACCCAGCTCTCAGCAACTTCTCGACCCTCCCCGAGGCCTTACCCAGCTCAGGCGAGGTGGGCCGGGCCCGACGACCTCTGCCCTGGCTGCGGGCACCTCGGCGGTCCCAAGCCCCCCAAGGACCGTCCTCCTCGGGCCCTCTGCGCAGCCTCTTCTCCGCCTCAGGCCCCGCCCTGTTCTTCTCCAAGGTCTGAGGCACAGCAGCGCTCTCCTGGCCTGGCATGGCCCAGGGCAGGAAGCGCACGGCCTGCGCTGGGGGCTCCCGCTTCCGACCCGGGGGTGCTCTCGTCCTGGCCTCAGGGGGATCGGTGTCGGCAGGGGGCGGCACGGGGCTCCGGCACTCCTGGATGGCTCTGCCCCGGGTCAGCGGGAACTGGTCCCGGCGCCTAACCTCCTGCTGCGGGCCTTCCCCCAGCTCCGTCCTGCCCGCCGGCCCGCGGCTCCTGGGCCTCCCCTGCTCGTCCCCGGGCTTCCCCGCGACGCTCGGAGGGGGCGCCGAGGCGGCGGCGGCGGGGCTCTCGGCCGGAGGGGTCTTGGGGGTGGAGGGCCGGGAGAAGAGCGGGGGCTCGCCAGGCTCTCGAGGGGACGGGGCGCGCTGCAGCGTGGCGCGCAGGGACTCGTGCGAGCGCACCAGCTCCTCCCGCGACGTGGAGCGACGGATGCGGCCCAGCTCCTGGGCGAAGCGCAGCTCGAGGTCGGAGGCCGCGCTGCGCTGCCTCGTGCGCTCGTCCAGCGAGGCCGCCTTCTGCTGGAAGAGGCGGCGCCGCTCGGCCACGCTGCCCTGGGCCTGCAGCTCCTCCTGCGAGGCCCCGAGTGTGCCCCAGGGCGCTCCGCCCTCGGACTTGGGCTGCTCCAGCGAGCGTGCCTTGCGCAGGGGCACCCATGGCCGCAGGGGCGCCGGCGGTGAGTCGCTGCGCTCCAGGCTGCGCCGTCGCTCCTCGAAAAACTGCAGCTTGTCCAGGATGCGGGAGCCCGCGCGCACCAGCCTGGGAGAGCGGCCCAGTGCCGACAGGTGGCCCGAGGCCTCGCTCAGTGGCGTCTGGGGCCGGGACTCCGCCGTGCCCGCCAACAAGGGCCCCGACGACTTGGACTTCTTCCCTCGCTTCTCTTCGGCGGTGGCGTCCTCGGGCAGCACGGGCTCCTGAGTGCGCCGGTGGGGCGATGTGGGGGTGACCGGGGGCTGGGCGCTGAGTCCCGGCGGGGTCCGCTTACCCACCCGAGGGGACGGTGGGGGCAGCAGTGCGGATTTGGAGGGAGGCGGTAGGGCGGGGCGACGAGGGGCTTCACTGGCCGGCTGAGGCTGAAGATCAGGCTCCTCCCTGTGCAAGCCGCTCTGAGGGACACTGCTGCAGAACCAAGACGAAGAGGGGTAGAAGATTTAGGGGTCTCCCCTCCTAGACCTTCAGCTCGTGATAGGAATTGGACGGTGGGGCATGCTGGGAAGGCTTGGGGGTGACATGGGTCAGACCCTCTCCCCCCACCCCCAAGGAAGGAACAGCCAGAGCAGGTGCTGGGGAGAGGTTGGCAGCCCTGGCACCAGAAAACTGGGCTGGTGGCTGGGCCCAAGTACAGACTCAGCCCCTGGGGCTCTGGCCAGCCCCCTCCCCCCAGCCCCGGAAGCTGGGAAACAGCAGAAACAGAACGGAGCGGTGAGAGAGAAAAGAATGAGCTTAGGACCCAAAGGATGAAGTGGTGAGGAAAGGCAGGAGGGTTGGGTGGGGCGGGGCCCTCTCTGGAATGCAGCCTCCCACTCATTCCTGCCCCCAGCTGGCCCCCAAGCCCTGCCCATCCTCAGCAGGAGTACCTCTAGAAGAACAGGCACTAGCCTTCTGGGAGCGATGCCCTATCTCAGGGTCCCCCTAGCACCTGAGGTGCCTCACCAGCGAACACAGCAGGTGGCAGCTGAGGTCCCTGGGGTGGGAGACTAGAAGAGTCAGGTTCCCCTTCCCTTTGATCAAGTGCCCCTACCACAGGCCTTTGATTTTGTCCTGCCTCTGGGAAAATTACCTTGAGTCCTTTGAAACCACCCTGCCACCTCTGCCCCACCCCCACCCCCACCCCCCCAGCACAGAAGCTCCCCAAAGGGGTACGCTCAGGAATAACTCAGCTCAGAAATAACTACTGCGTGGGCCTGAAGAAGGGGTGTGGGAGAAGAGGAAGAGGGAAGGAGCTGGTCAGCTCAGAGTACCCCTCTCACCACAGAGCTTTGCTGCCCAAGAGCTGGGCCTCAGTATCCTCCCTCTGGACTTTTGGGGGACACATCAAGCAAGGAAAGGAATCTGAGATATTAACATCATACCTGACACATTAGAGAGCTTAACAAAAACTCAGGAAATGGCTCACTGAATCCTTACTGGGGGCCAGGCGCATACTAAAGGCTTAAAATGCATTCACTCCTGTCATCCTCATAACAGTCCTCTGAGCAAGCAGCTGTCTCCATTTACAGATGAAGAAACTGAGGCTTAAGAGGTAAAGTGCCTCACCAAGGTGACACGGCTAGGAAATGGCTGGTGCCAGGACTGAAACCCAGGCAGTCTGACTCCTGAGCCCTTATTCCCTCCAAACGTCTAGGATTCTGAGGGCATGGAAGGGACGAGAAATAGGGTACTGGCCACAGCAGAAGTTCTAGGGGTGCCTGAGTGGAAGGCTGTTTTGGACTACCTGGGGCAGCCAGCCCCCCCCCCCCCCGGCCCCCTCCCTGGCGCGGGGGGGGGGGGGGGGGGTGGGGGGGTGGGGCGGGGAGAGGGGTGAGGTGCGGAATGGCAATCCACCCGTGCCCTGGGGGAACAGAACTTCAGCCAGCCACCTGCGGGGAGGCAGAGTCTACCCTGGGGGAAGGACAGCAGAGTCCCCGAGGAATGGCTTCTGGGAACTGGGTTAAGGCTCCTAGAGAAATCTGAGAGAAATCGGGGACAGCAGAGGAGGCCTCTTGCCGGCAGTTCTGAGCGCTAGGCCAGCCTCTGTACCACAGACATCACTAAGGAAATGGGTTCCTCAGAAGTTGCCATAGCAACTCCAGGCTCAGGCTGAGGCCTGGCAAAGGAAGGCAGGGAAGGAAAAGGCAAGTCCAGGGCTCAGGAGCACCTGGTTCATACCAACCACATAAAGCAGGGAGCCTCCCCTGCCCCAGACCTCTCCCCTGCCTACCACTAGCCACCCCAACCACCTTCAAAACAGCCCCCCCCACCAGGCTCCTTCTCTCTCCTCCATGATGGCCCCCCCCAAAACACACCCATACCCACCACAAGTTAGGTCCCTCTCAGCTCCCCCAAAGTCCCCCCAATACCTCCATCATCAGCCACTCCCCTCTTCTACAATAGCACTCCCTCCTGTATCTGCCAGCCCCCAAATCTCCAAAAAACGGCTCCGAAGCCTCACTCCAACACCTCCGCTCCGCTCAGGCTCCTCGCCACCCCCTGCCAGGACAACCTTCACCACCGCCCCGCCCCACCCCTGCACAGGCATGTCCCACCAGGCCCTCACGTGCTCCGAGCCTGCACCAGTCCCAGCCCTCTGCCTCCACCCCAGCCCCCTGACTCCAGCCCTCCCTGCCCGCCCCTGCCTCCCACACAGCCCACATCCTCCTGCTTTCCCAGGCCCCTGGCCCCATCAACTCCCTGACCACCTCACTCTCTTCTCTCTCCCGGCCATGCTCATGCTCCCTTGCTCTCCTGCTCTCCCGGGAGCTGCCTTGCAGAAAGGTTCCGTTCCTCCCAGAAAAAGGCCCACATGGGAACAGGAATGTGCAGAGAGAAGAAAAGGCAGCAGCTGCTGAGACAGCAGGCACGGAGGGGGCCCCGGGGGGGGGGGGGGGGAATCCTGGGGACAACTGCAGCCTGAATGGGCAAGGTGGGAGAGGGCCCCTGGGAAAGTGGAGATCTTGGAGGGGATGAGGAAGGGACAGAGGGGTCCACGAGACCATGGCGATGGCACAGGTGGGAGCAGGAGGCTGTGGGTGGTGACGGCACAGAAGGAGGGAGGATGCGGTGTGGGAGGACAGAGTAGGTAGCCGGGGCCAGGGTGGCAGCAGGGGCGGTGAAGTGCACAGAGGGACGGATGGTGCAGGGGAGAGAGGCTGACGGAGTGGTGAGGGGCAGTGCGGGACGGCATGGTGGGACGGAAGAGTGCGGGCCCGGGTGAGGCCATTACTTACACGTGGATGGAGAGCGCCCGTCCTCTGTACAGACTGAATGCGCTGCCATACAGGTCACTCGCCACCGAAAGGCTATCCTCTGACCCCCAGCTTGCGCCCACCAGATTAGCTCGAGACGCCCGCACCAGCGGCTCCACCCCCAGGTGCCGTGGCCCGGCCCCGGTTGCCTGTGCTTGCCTTGGGCTGCCTGGGAGGCGGCGGGAGCCACCCCTGCTGCCCGCTTCCTGCTCCAAGACCGTCTGCCCGCTGCCCCACCAGCTCACTTGCTCCTCTGACGTGCCTGTCACGGAGGTCGGGGGTGTGTCCAGGGAGGTGCCCACCAGGGTGTCGGAGCCCCCTAGAGAAAGGAGCACGGTGAAGCCCAGGCACCTCCTGGGGGAAGCCCGCCTGCCTGCTCTTGGAGCAGCCCAGATAGCTCACCCGTGGGGGTGCTG
Source organism: Neomonachus schauinslandi (assembly GCF_002201575.2). Classification (NCBI taxonomy): domain Eukaryota; kingdom Metazoa; phylum Chordata; class Mammalia; order Carnivora; family Phocidae; genus Neomonachus; species Neomonachus schauinslandi. The sequence continues at coordinate 175,013,718 of NC_058405.1, read as the reverse complement.
AAGTCCCCGTCATCCCGAAGCTCCAGGCGCTGGGTCCCCTGCACATCGCTGATGTCATCCTCGCCCGTCTCGGAGTCTAGAGAAGAAGGGGTCTGTGTGGGCAGGGCCCTCCTCCCTCTGACTCCAACTCTTCCCTGTGTCTCCTCCCGCCTCCCCCGCAGCAGGCTCCATCTTACCCATGGCGGGGCTGCCACACCTATCTTCTCCCCTCTCTTACCCCGCTCGTCCCCACGCCCATGCTGGGCTGCTCAGGCCAGTCCCGTGGCTTCACCTCCGAGCCCCTGGTGACTCACGCCTGCCTCCTTGGCCCTTGAGGCCACCTGCCACCGCCCCTCCCAGCCCCTTGCTGGATTACCAGGGTCTCAGCCCTCCCCATCGTCGCCTGTCAGTGACAGCATATCTCCTGTGCATCCCCCAAATAACAAGATCCTAGGTTCCAAGGCTCTAAATTTTGGGTTCCGGTACCCCAGGAACAAAGGGGAGTCACCTCAGAGTTGTACTGTCAGGGCATTCGACCAACCGCAGGGCCAGCCTGTCCTCCACCCCAAACCAGCCGGAACACATCAGGGTGCAGCTGAGGCAGGGTGAGGAGAGGCCAGGGTCGGGCAGGGAGGAAGGGGGAGTGGAGGGCTAGGGCAGGAGCCAGTTTCCTACCGTAACTTTGCTTTCTGCAGGAGCGGAAAACTTCGCTTCCATAGGAGCAGCAGGAGAGAGACATGGACAGACTGTTATCAGAGCTTTTGTGGGGCAGGGCAGGGTGGGTAGGCAGGACAGAGGGGGTGTGAGGGTGCCCAGTGCCCAGAAATGCCCTGTGGCGATGGGCAGGGGAAGGGAGACACCTGGAATGGGCAGAGCATCTCTCATCCTGACAGCCTGCAGGCTCCCACTGTGCCCAGCTGGGGGGGGGGGGGGGGCGCACAGGCTTTGAGTGGTTATTCCAACTACCCCAGTGATTCCCTACCTTTGGCACTCTTACTGGTGCTGCCATTGGCCACGCGCACACACGCACACACACACACCTGCTTGTGCTCTGCCCACTCACAGACCCAGGCCCCCCATTAGGGGTCAAGCCCACCCTCTCTTAAAAAAGATTTGCATTGTGCTTTGACCCTTCCCTGCAAACCAATCCCCCCCACCCGACCTGTTCTGCATCATGATGTGACAGGTATGCTCTTCCTGATCCTGTTCTTCTACTGCTGAATGGTTCTCAAAAGTGCCCAGTGATTAGGCTACAAGCCAAGTTTCCTGGGCATATTTTTAACTGTCCAAGATTCTAACTGGTTCTGTGCCTCAGTTTCTCTATGAGTGCCATGACAAGCAGGAGCCATATGCTGGATGCCGAAGCATGACAGTGAGCTCATCCCCACTTGGCCCCACAGATGGAGCGCCCTGAGCCGAGGCCCATGGTGGGATGTGCTAGTGAGATTCTCCCCCCACCCCTTCACCCCACAGCTGCAGGGTACAGGGCACCTCCTTGAGTGGGTATGGATGTGTTTTGGGGGATCCCACATCTCATGGGCTGTCTTCAGGGCCTGGGCATGAGGCATGAAGCGACATGGACCAAGAGAAGGAGTGGGCATGGGCCAGAGCAGGGAGCCTGTGGTCCACGCACCATGGGTGAGTCGGCCAAAGGCCCGGCGGGAGTGGCCGGTTTTCTGAAAGAGAAAAGCCAGAATGAGTTGTTGAGAGGAAAGCTCACTCCTGCTGTCCCTTACCTCCCATCTAAACCTCTATATTAAACAGAAACTCATTCCAGAGGCTTGGGGAGGGGTAGGAGGGTCATGGAAAGAGCTGCCAGCTTCCCCCAGAGGGAATGTCTCCACTCTTCCCTGCCTTTCAGCCCTCCTAGCAGGAGCTCCAGGCTACCCAGCTAGGCTCTGGGGAGGAGCGGAGGAGGAAGAAGAGAGGACAGCAAAGCTGCGGGTCAAATGCTGGGAGTCCGGGGACAGAGGCTCTCAGGACTGGGGACTTGAGCGACTCCCCAGAGATAGAGGCTAGGAGACAAGATAGGAGGCTGACTGACGTAAAAGAAGAGATGGAAGTGGGGGATGCTTGGATGACTGGAGGGACTAGGACACAGATTCCTGCTGGGGGGGTGGGGGGGTGGGGAGGACAGATACCTGAAATAGGTGCCAAGCGGGCAGGGAGGGTGATGGGGGAGCAGAGGGCAAGGTCCCCCAAGGGCCAGAGCCTCACGAATGCAGGAAGGAGGCCTGGGTACGCCGAGGACAGGGGAGGGCTTGGGGAATTCATTGAGCTCGGCGCGGATCCCTGTGCGTGGCTTCCAGGAGCTCGGGAAGATGGAAGGCTCCAGACTGGGGGGGCTGGGGAA
>NC_058405.1:174885204-175010986 GCF_002201575.2 Neomonachus schauinslandi | reverse complement strand
CGCTTCTTCACCCACAGCTTCTTCATGGCGGGGGAGGGGGCCGCGCCGGCGGCCGGGCGAGGAGGGGACGGGCGGGGGCGGGGCGGAGTCGGAGGCGGGGCCGGGGGCGAGCGGGGGAGCGGGCGGGAGCCGGCGCCGGTGGCGGAAGGAGCTGTGGGGCGGCGGGAGCCCGGGCGGGGGGAAGGCGGCGGCGGCGGCGGCGCCCAGAGCCCGCCCCTCCCCCGCCGGCCTGCACCCCACCTGACGCCCCTTCCCTGGCCTGCTCCCCTGCGACCCCCGGGGCGGCGCTCTCCTGCCTCCGGGTACCCACACCCCGCATCTGCCTCCTGGGCCCTGGGCACATGGGGAAACTGAGGCACAGAAGGGGGTGCAGCGGCCCCTACGGGAGTTGGGGCCACCGTCTCATTGGCAGCCGGACGCGGCCTCCACGCCACCCCCACTCGGCTCCCGCGGGGCCGCTCTGGAAGGTCAGCCGCATCTCGACTTGCTCACTCCACAAACATGCGCACACTACACTGTGCCAGGCAGTACCAAACTCGTCGCGGCCCCGAACGCGCCGCAGGGCCACAGCGCCGGGTGGGGGCGCCTAGGTCACACACTGGGCAAGGGCCCTGGTGGGTGGGGGCTCCGTGCTGAAAGGAACCGAGACTATGAAAACCCCCAGGCTCCTCGGGAGACCGGAGAGGGCCCTAGAGTTTCTTGATGGTGGGTCCTCTGTCCCTGACCCCTGGCACACACACACACACCCCAGCTAAGGTGCCCAGAGGTACTCCTATTAGTCACAAATACGACTCACCTTCTCAGTCACAGGTGAGCACACTCACCAAACTCTCTTTGTCCTCCTCCCATTCTGCACCCCGCGCTCATTGCCACGGGGGAAACTCAATTCTCCCCTCCCTCCCCCCCAACAATCATTATAACTAAGTTTTTTAAGCATTTACTAAGTGCCAGGCACTTTGCAAGTGTTCCCTCATTCACAACAACCCCTTATGAACACTGAACTGGCTTCATTTAACTGACAAGTGACTGAGGCTCAGAGAAGTCCTATCACTTAGCCAAAGCCACACAGGTTCTGTGTCTCTACTGTCCTCTAGATCCAAATCCCCATCCCAGCATACACAAGCAGTGCCACACACTGCTATCAGTTCTTACTTGGCTTCTGAAGTTATGTGAGTTTATGGACCCTTTTTTTTTTAAGTTTAAAGTCGTGTCTTGTACATTCTGGGTGCATACAGGAGGTCCTGTTTCCCAGATCCCCAAAGGCAAATGTCGCACATTCGGACACATGAATGGGGATGAGCACTGAGAGCATACACGTGTGTGTCCAAATCGGTCCTGGCCAGAGGACCCTGGACACCCACAGGCCTTTCCCTGCCCACCCCCAAATACACCCACTCACAGATGGGGGAGCTGAGTGAGGAGAGGGGGTAACTCGAGCCCCTGTTCCCCAGGAGAATCCGAGGGGCTGGCACATTCCATAGCAAAAATAACCAATGGGCAGCGGGCGTGAGTGACGGGACAGCTGGGCCGAGGACAGGCCTGTGGGATTCTGTGTTCCTGCTCTGGGTCTGTACTGCTCACCCCCACAGGGCTGGCCTGGGGCATGCTAGCAGGGTGGGCCACCCCCAGCTGGCCCTAGATTGCCCTCTTTCCCCCTCCATGGCTGGCAGCTGTGCCCCTCTGCTATTTCCTCCCCTTCCAGAGAAAACCCATCTCATCATGCCATGCCTGATCTCTCACACAGACCCTCCTCTGAGCCAGATGGACCCACTCCCCTCCTCTTTGCCTTCTCTCTTTCCTGCCTGGAAAGTCCAATTTCTCCCTTCCCCGCCCCCCTTTTGCTTATCCTGCTCTGCATTTCTGACACATGGTGACATTTTTACTTACTTATTGTGTTTATTGCATGTTGTCTATCTCCCCTCACTAGGATGTGATCTCTAGGAGGACAGGAACTTGACGGATCCCCCTCTCATGCAGTCCCTGATGAGAACTGGGCATGAATGGATGGCAACGCTCTCCCTACCCATCCCCAACTCCATACTAGTTTCCTCCTGGCTTTTCATCCAGATATTCCAAGTTCCTGGTGAAAAAAATAACTGCAGAGTATCCCTCAACACAGGCTCTGGTGCATTCCCCACCTTTTCCTTGCCTGAAGAAGCCCTCTCTCCCTGTCTCTAACCTCTCCTCTCCATGCCCTGAAGTCCCTAGCATGGTTCACGCCTATCTGTTGACCTTTGGCCCTTCGGATTGAAACCAGAGTCTTCCGGACTCTGGCTATGAAACGTCCAACTAACATGGCGAGCACTATCAGCTTGCCCCTTCTCTCAGCTGTGCCCTCTCCTCCTTACTCCCTGCCCTTTAGGCCCCCACCCCCCCTCAGCCACACATGTCCCAAGCGTTGAGAATGGCACTTGTTCTGGTCACTTGAATTGCACATAGCTCCTCAGCCCACACAGGTGGGAGCCTGATGTTTTGAAAGAGAGGAATGCCCACCTATCTTAGGAGACTGGGCCAGAAGATGGCTTTGGGGATGTGGTCGGGAGAAAGATGGTTAATGATGACAAATCCTGGCCTTAGTCTTTTTGTGCGTCTCTTTCTAAGGACAGGCAATGTGGACCTGAACCCCTACAGATCTGGCTCTGTCACCTCATTAGCCATGTGACCTCAGGTAAATTCCCTCTTGGAACCACAGTTTTCTCCTATGTGTAACCATCACTACAGTAACCTGGGCTTAGAAGATTAAATAATGAAATGGGGTGCTATACCCATGTTAAGGATTCTACAAGGAGCCTGCATGTCTGCTGTCTTCACTATTCCTATGCTTTCTTCATTTCTGTACCCCAAATTCCACCCTCCTATGTCCCATCCTCCAGACTCTCCAGTCTGCTGCCCACCTGTCTTCTCAAGGCCCCGGCTTCCCCAAGCCAGGCTGATATCCCTCCATCCTTGAGCAAACATCTGAGGCTTCAAGAGTGCCAGGAACCTTAGCATCACCCCGTCTTGCCGAGCCAGACAGCAGTCCCAGCCAGGAAGCTGCCTCCTTCTGCAGCCAGGTCCCGGCTGGGCTTCCTCGAGAACCCTGAAGCCCTCCTGCTGTGGATCCCAACTGAAAAAGTTTCCATGAGTGAGTCTGAGCAATGCTAAGCTGCTTGCCCAGCTGCCCCTGACCAAGACCCGGAACTGGGCAAGTACTGGGGGGGAGGGGCAATAAGAGGAGGATGAAACAAGGCTCACGCAGTCAGTCCCCCACCACCACCAAAGCAAAGCCCTGCCCTCCCGCAAATCGTGTGGAAGGGGCGTAGTAGTTAAGCACATAGTTCTCTGCAGCAGGACAGACCTCCTTCCATCCCCGCTCAGCCACCTTCTATCTGTACAACAAGAAATGTCGTTTAATCCTTTGTACCAGCTTCCCAAGGGTTGCTATGGGACTTAAATGATATATCAAAAGATGTGATGGTGTATCACCTGCCACGGGTAGCTATTCATAACATTTTAAATTACTACTAAGAATTGTCACCAATTAATAATAATTACAAGACTGGTCTTGGGGTAAAGATTTCACCAGTAGGAAGAAGTTCTCAAATGTGACTTGCCACAGCGCAATCCTCTTCTTGTGTTAACATGACTGTCAAAAGACCCCAGATCCAGTCCTCACCACACCCAGGGTCCTTTCCTTAGCCCACACCTCTCAAATATGCTGTTCCAGCAGAGCAGCCTGGAGACGGCCCTCCTGGCCTCTGTCTAGATATGCCCAGCCAGCATTCAGCCCTGCTGACTGTGCTACCCAGTTTATAGAGGGACTGGGGAAACACATCTTTCGGGGAAACACAGCCCTGCTGGGGGGGGAGGGGGCCTAGTCTCCTGTCACTCTCCCCACTTTGGGGGAACCTAGCAGGTTAGGGGGCTCCTCCCAGAAAGAAGGCCTGGGCTACTCTCCATACAATGGACAGCTCCCCTCCCTTTCTTTTTCTCTCTCCTCCCTCCAGAATTCCTTGAGTAGGTTGGAAACCAGGAGGGATGGGTTCTTAATTCTGGGGTGGCCATAACTAGCAACATGTTTTCTGGCAGATCTTCCTCCGTCCTGGACCACAGTGTCCTCGCCTGCAAAAGGATGCGTTTGGAGCTGCGGTTCTCTGTGGTCATGTCAACTCAAAACAAACATGGCACTCCTCAGGGCTTCCTTATCCTTCCCTAAAATCTCTCTCCCTGGGGCCCCTGGGTGGCTCAGTCAGCTCAGGGCTCAGTTGGTGAAGCGTTTAAGTGTCTGCCTTCAGCTCAGGTCGTGATTTCCAGGGTCCTGGGATCAAGTCCCACACTGGGCTCCCTGATCAGTGAGGAGCCTGCTTCTCCCTCTGCCCCTCCCCCCCACTGCTCATACTCTCTCTCAAATAAATAAATAAAATCTTCAAAAGAATAAAATTTGGGGCGCCTGGGTGGCTCAGTCGTTAAGCGTCTGCCTTCGGCTCAGGTCATGATCCCAGGGTCCTGGGATCGAGTCCCACATCGGGCTCCCTGCTCAGCGGGGAGCCTGCTTCTCCCTCTCCCACTCCCCCGCTTGTGCTCCTGCTCTCACTATCTCTCTCTCTGTCAAATAAATAAAATCTTTAAAAAAAAAAAAGAATAAAATCTGTTTTTATTTTATTTTTTCTTTAAGATTTTATTTATTTATTTGAGAGAGAGAGAGAGAATGAGAGAGAGAGATCATGAGGGGGGGGAGGGTCAGAGGGAGAGGCAGACTCCCTGCCGAGCAGGGAGCCCGATGCGGGACTCGATCCCGGGACTCCAGGATCATGACCTGAGCTGAAGGCAGTCGCTTAACCAACTGAGCCACCCAGGCGCCCTAAAATTTGTTTTTAAATAAAATAAAATCTCTCTCCCCCAGAATGTATTCTTACCAATCCATCATACCCTTTGATTTGATTTATGTTCTGTTTTCAGTTCCCTTTGCCCTGAGAGGACCAGAGCTAAGATCCGCAAGGAGTCTGATCCTTCCCCAGCTCAGAGCTCTGCCAGGATGGGTCCCTTCCCCTGACTCCAGGCTGCAATGGCCTGTACCTGGCCAAGTACAAAGCCAATCAAGAGAAGCCAGCCTTGACTCTGCCCCAGGCTTGGCCACAGGGAGTCCAAGGAACCAGTGCTGAAGACTGTAGGGCGGTGAGCAGGGTGGGACAAGGGAGAGGGGAGGTGCTGACAGATGGAGGCTGAGCCCATGCCCCATCTCTGCTGCACCTCCACGCCCCCTTTCCCCTCTAGCTACTGAGGTCCTCCATCCTTGTGCCTTCTCCTCAGCCCCAAAGGATGTACCCCTATATAGCACCACCCAGCTGGAGTGAGAATTCCCTCTTGAAAATGCCTGGGACACACTCAGTGATCCCCAAGCTCTTTGCCACCTCCCCAACTGCAGCCTACTTCCCCAGAATTTTGGTTCTCAAGACTCAGTGAGCCCAAGGCTCTGTCTGAGGCCTAGGGAACGACTGAATGGCTTAGGGGCTGAGAAAATTAAAAAGGAAACCCATACACTGACCCAAGGAGAGTCTGCCCGGGCCCGACTCCCCATACCAGGCCCAGCAGGACCCTGAGTACCAGGCCCAATCTTGGTCCCCTCTCATCTACCTCAGATCATCATTTGTCTCTTCACACATGAGCCTGGCACTGTACCCTGACATGGGCAGGGGCCCAAGCACCAGCCTGAGCATCCCCCTTCCATGCCTTCTGAATCTCAGGCAGACATGGCCCATTGGCTTTCCAGGCCAACTCCACAAACCCCCATCCCTCAACTGTTTGTACCATCAGGCCCCTCCCCAGCCCGTGAAGGTACACACACACACACACACACACACAGAGGCTTGCATATGGATTCTCATACACACTGGGGAGCCCCCAGCCCTAGCTCCACCTCCTGATGCTCTGTACCCTATTCATACTTGTCTACCCACTGGCTTCCTCCAACCAGCCTGGTGCTGGTCACACCAACGTGCCCAGCAATGGCCTGTGAGGAGCTCTGACCACCCCTCAATATTGCAGTGGGACCAGGCGAGCTTGCCCCTCTTTCAGACGTGTGCAACCCTGTGAGGTGTCTCAAGTCTAAGTTATTGGAGCTGATAAAGGCGATTTTCCCCAGACGATTTTCTCTCTCTCTCTCTCCAGGGAAACGAGGAGGCCTTTCACTGTGGAATTCCCAGAGAGGCCTGAGTGGGGCTCAGGTTTTGCTTACCAAATGCTGACCCTTGACCTCTGACCTGCCTGTGGGGAGCCTCCCTCCTTTGACACCCCTCCCCCCCCCAAACACACACTTCCCTCTTGATTGGCACCTCTGGGTCAGCGCGGCTGAGAAGCCAGAGCACCTGGGAAGAGGGCTGGATGAACTCGGACCTCCCCACGTGCCCCCCCGCCCCCAGCAGCCCTACTGCGGCTCTGAGCACCCCACCCCACCAGGGGCGCCCCCGCCTCCCCATTACCTCCGACCTCCAGCACTGTGAGAACAGCCTCGCAGGAGGCCTGGCCCCGCTCGTTCTGGGCCCTGCAGCTGTAGACGCCGGCGTCCTGTGCCCCGCAGCTCCGCAGCCACAGGCAGCTGGGCTCGGGGGCCGGCGGGGGCAGGGGCTGCCCGTCCCGGAACCAGCTGAGGCTGGGCTGGGGCGTCCCACTCACCACCACCCGCAGCCGCACGTCGCCGCCCGCCAACACCGCCGTGTCCTTCAGGGGCCGCAGGAAGGCGGGCGCCCCGGCCACCGCCCCTCCGCCGGCCCCCACCTTGGCTCGCTTGGGGGGCACCCCGGGGCTGGGGGGTGCCCTCGTGCCCGCGTCCCCGCCTCGCATGCCCCGGGCTTTCTGCATGGCCTCGGCGAGCTGGGCTGGAGGGGGTGGGTCTCTGGAACCGGACGGCCACGGGGGCACCCGGGGGGTGGGGGGGATGCCCTGGGAGATGAGTCCTGGGGGGCCCGGCGCCCTGCCTTCCTGCTGCCCGCCTGCCTTCGGCCTGTGTTACCCAGAAGGTCACCAGGGCGGCCGGCGGTTGCGCCTCGGGGGCTATTTTTAGGCCCCCCGGCTCGGGTTGCGAGTGAGCAGTGGAAGGAGGGGGCAGCAGAGGAGGGGACTTGGACTCCAGTCTGCTCCTTCCCACTCTCCAGGAGCCCCTATCTCCAAATCCCTGCTCCAACGGGTCCCTGAAGACTTATTCCAGATCCCATCCCCTAGGGTGCCCCCGCCCCCAGCCCACTCAGGAGTCTGGAGTAGGGTTACCCCTGGGCTCAATCCCATTGCCCTTCCACCCTCTCCTCAGGCTTCTGATTCCCAGCTGGGGGAGAGGGAGAGGAGGTCCTGGAGGACATGTCTGAGAGGCAGATGGAGAAGCGGCCCAAGTGGAGGCGAGCAGATAGCCAGGAAGAAAGACCAGTGACCTCCCCCAACCTCCAGGCCAGCCTGGTGAACTGGGAGCCTAGGAGCAGGGAGTTGGGTGGATTCAGGCTCCCAGCTGGCCCTGCCCTTACTTGGTGGGTGATATCGAACCTCTCTCAACCTCCTGGTTCTCATCTGTAAAAATGGGTAGTGGAACAAGGGTTGCAACAGGCAGAGAAAGGTGGGAAGGACATTCCAGGCAGAGAGAACAGCATGACCTAAATCAGAGCATGATGAAAGTAGATGACACGTTCTAGAGTCAGAGGAGTTTGGATGGATTGAACTGCAGGGAGTCGGGGTGAGTGGAGGTGGTAGTTTTGCTCGCTAAGGTCTGATGGCAGTGGGCACCGCTGGAGGGTATTAAGCAGCAGGCTAACATGGTCAGAGCTGTGTCTTAGAAGGATCCCTCTTGGCAGCCACTGTGCGGAGGGTGAACTGGAGTTTGGAGGCCAGTTACAGTGTGGTTCTCAAAGGATGGTGCCTGTCTCTCTCTGTCAAATATATAAATAAAATATTTTTTAAAAAAAGTTCAAGTGAGGGGCGCCTAGGTGGTTCAGTCGGTTAAGCGTCCGACGTTTGATCTCAGCTCAAGTTCTGATCTCGGGGTCATGAGTTAAAGCCCCACTTTGGGCTCCACACTGGGCGTGGAGCCTGCTTAAAAAAAATAAAAATAAAAGTTCAAGTGAGACCCGTGAGGGAGCATTTCCATATGCTGACTGGTGGTGGTCACACGAATCTACATATGTGATAAAATTGCACAGATAGAATTACACCCACACGCACACACACTAATGAGTGTGTGTAAAACTGGTAAAATCTCAAGAAGGTGGATGGACTAATGGCAATTTGCTGGTTGTGATATTGTACTGTAGTTACGCAAGATGGAACCATTGGGGAAAGCTGTATTGTTTCTTATAACCCCATGTGAATCTACATTTATCTCAAAATAAAAAGCTAAACAAAAGTTCAGGTGAGAGACCTAAGCCTGACCTTGAGCCCCGAGGGGTGAAGCCTGGGGAGGCAGAGAGGAGCCAAAGGAGGAGCCCTGAGTCATCCCGAGATGGAGAAAGATACTCTCAATGTCACCTCATCCCCCACCCTCACTCGCAGAGACCAGAGTCAAAGTGTGCTTGTGTGTGTGAATGCAGAGGGTACAGAAGAGACCACTGAAGCACTGAATTATGTCCACGGGGATTAAAAGCCTTGAGGAATGAAATTTCTTTGTTGTTTGCATGCATTCAAACTTACTCTTTGTACTGTTCAGTTCTTCAGGTTTTGACAAATGCAGAGAATCATGTATCTTTTACCTCAGGACCATACAGAACATCATCCCAAATATTTGCCTGAACATCCCCTTTGTGGTCAACCACACCCCCTCCACCAACCTCTGGCAACCACTGATGATAAATTGAAGTTTTACACGTGAATGTAATTCTAAAGGGTAAAAATATAGGGGAAGGCTTCGCAAGCAGATGGAACATCAAGAACAAAGAAAGAGACTATTTTGTTTTTTAATTTTTTAAAGATTTATTTATTTATTTAAAAGAGAGAGCGTGTGCACACGTGAGTTGGGGAGGGCAAAAAGTGAGAATCTTCAAGCACACTCCCTGCTGAGCATGGAACCTAAGGCAGAGCTCGATCTCAGGACCCTGAGATCATGACCTGAGCCAAAACCAAGAATCCGACACCCAACCGACTAAGCCACCCAGGTGCCCTGAGACTATTTTAAAAAACAATAACCCCGGGGCGCCTGGGTGGCTCAGTTGGTTAAGCAACTGCCTTCGGCTCAGGTCATGATCCTGGAGTCCCTGGATCGAGTCCCGCATCGGGCTCCCTGCTCGGCAGGGAGTCTGCTTCTCCCTCTGACCCTCCCCGCTCTCATGTGCTCTCTCTCTCTCATTCTCTCTCTCTCAAATAAATAAATAAAATCTTAAAAAAAAAATAAATAAATAAAAAACAATAACCCCAAAGCCATCTAGCACTGGACCTCAACAATTTGCTCAGAATGCATGCAGTAGGTGGTCTATAAAACTTGGTTGGTTGGTTGGTTGGTTGGTTGGTTGGTTGAATACATGAACTGTGTGGTCTTGAGCAAGTCACTTAACATCATTAAGCTTCAGTCTCTTCATCTATAAAATGGGGTAGCTCAACTCAGGGTTTCTTCATTCATTCAACAAACATTTTGAGTTCCTCCTCTGTGCCCGCCACTGTTCTAGGCAGTAGGGATGTAGCAGTGAACAAAATAGACAAGGATTCCTGCCCCTGTGGGAAAAATGGAGCAGGGCAAGGGAAATGGGAGCGTGGTGGGGCTTGTACTTTCTAATAGGGTGGTTTGGAGCCTCACTGGGAATGACTGAGCCAATCTTAAAGGACTGAGAAAGAAAATGGTACAGATGTCTGGATAGGACTGCTTCAGGCAGAGGGGGGAATGTGCCCGGTAGGCTCTGAGAAGAACCAGGGGGCCAGTGGAGCTGGCGGGAGTGGTGGGGAGGGTAGAGACATGAGGTCAGATGGGTCGCACAGGCCAGATAGCCTAGCATTGTGTAGGCCATGGCACTTTTATTCCTAGTGAAAACGGGAAGTCATCTTGGAGGATTTTGAGCAGAGGAATTACATGATCTGACTTAGGTTGTTGTGATGGCTTTAAATTATTATATTAAATATTAAAATGAATATTAACTATTTAAAAGGCCTGGCACAGGGCCTGGAACATGGCTTGTGTATCTCCTGGCCGAGTGTCCGGAATGGGGACATCCATTGATGTGTGTGCTCAGCGGTGTGTGGGCCTGGGTAGAGAGGGCGCTGGCCGTGCGAGTCGCTGGCGCCCTCTCCTGGAGGAGCCCGCACTAGCTGTGACCCTCAGAAGCCATCCGGCTCTGGCCAGGCCTGCCACCCAGGGCAGCTGGCTGGCTGCAAGGCATTCATCTGTCCCTCAGAATGGGCCCCATAGTGCCCTGCGGCCTGGCGCCGGGCTGGCTTTGTGCTGCCAGTCTGCCCTGCCTCGCGATCACAAGCCTGTGGTGTCATGGAAAGAGATCTGGACTCCAGAGGCCACTGAGCCTGGGGCCTGGTCTTCTTCTACCACAGATAATGCTGTGTGACCTTGGCAGTTCAGCCCACCTCTCTGGGCTGTGGGGAGTTTCCTGCGGGTCATAATGATGCAGCATGCACCTGGCACATGGTCAGAGGTCAGTAAATGTTGGTTGGATCAGTGAATGAAGTGGGGGCTATCAGCCTTCCCAGTAAATATTTAATTTAGAGAAAAGTAAATAAAAGTGCTCAGTGGGTATTCATTCAACAAGTAGTTAAATATTTAATGAGCACCTTCTATAGAGCAAGCACTCTCCCGGGCACCAGGGAACCAGTGTGAGTAAAACGATGAAAACCTTCCCCTTTGTTGGCTGGCATTAGGGTCCTGAACCAGAGGTCATTGACAGATTTGCGTAAGTGTCCTGGGCAAGCAGGTGAGAGGAGGAAGAGGGAGGGGTGAGTGGATGTGTGGTAAGGTCTCAGGGGTAGGGGGAGGAGGGAAGTCAGAGTGGACAGAGAGGGCAGGACTGATTTCCTGGCTTAGGGACACATGTGCCTCCACAGTCCTTCCTACCTCACTCCTCAGGTGGGGTCTGAGTTGGTCTAGAAATGGGTCCCCTGGGTCCAGTGAGAAGCGAGTCAGCCCTCCGTGAGCTCTCTTCTTTCTTCATGATGTTCAGAGTCTTAGAGGAGAAGACACCAGAGTGTCCCAAGGAACAGGGAGAGGTTTTGCCAGGGAGGTGATGGGGTGCATGTGTACAACCACATGGAACCCAGATCTTTTTTGGCTTATTTTGTCCATTCTTTGGGAGCACCATAACCATGTCCCCTGCCCTAGAGTGCCTGCCTCACTGTCCAGCTCCCAAGGAGGTAGGCAAAGCAGAGGACTTAGAACCAGAGGACTTCTACTTAGGGATTTTTTTTGTTTTGTTTTTTATTTATTTTTTTAAAAGATTTTATTTATTTATTTGACAGAGAGAGACAGCGAGAGAGGGAACACAAGCAGGGGGAATGGGAGAGGGAGAAACAGGCTTCCCGTGGAGCAGGGAGCCCGATGTAGGGCTCGAGCCCAGGACCCTGGGATCACGACCTGAGCCGAAGGCTGACGCTTAACAACTGAGCCACCCAGGCGCCCCGGTTTTGTTTTTTGAAAGATTTTATTGTTAAGTAATCTCTACACCCAACGTGAGGCTTGAACTCACAACCCCAAGATCAAGAGGCAGATATGCTCTACCAACCAAGCCAGCCAAGCACCCCGAGAACCAGAGGACTTCTAGTCCCAGGAAGGCTCTGCTCAGAGAATGCTTCCCCACTGGGGACACAGGGTGGGTCTGAGCCTCCTCTCTTCTCTGAACAAGTGGGTAGTAGTCACAAGAGACCGAAGTGTGCTGAAGAGGAGGGCTTTCTGACTGACAAAGCTATCCCCAGCTCCAAGGAGTCAGGAGGTAGTGCGTTCTCCGACACCAGAGACATTCAAGCAGAGCTTGATGACTGCTCATCAAAATGTTAGGGCGAGCCTGGGGAGGCGACTTCTGGGTTGTGGGCGTCACTTCCTGGGGGACTTGCCATCTGACTCTGAGAGTCTAAGATTTCTAGATTCTTTCCACTTTCGTGACTAGTCTACACCTAAGCTTTTTTGGAGGGTAGGGATGTCTCTAAGACCTTCCCTGACCTATGCGTCCCTTTATCCTTTATGGGATAGATGAGCGAGCGTACTCATTTAAGGGAAAGAAGAAATTGCTGAGAGGCTCCTGAAATTACTCACAGATACGTACACCACCTCTTATCCACCCGAGCCCAGCCTCACGCAAGCATTTCTCTCACAGAGAGACTAGCTCAGGTTCCAGGGCCCCCACCAGGCTCAGGAGTAAGCCCCTCACCCATCCCTCCTCCTATATCCCAGGGTGAAGACACTGCAAATGCTACTTCTAATTTCACTTGGAATTCCACTACGGGTTGATTGGGGGTAGTTCTGAGGTTTGCAGCGTTCATCCCACTAGGGCGCTAGGGGGAAAGAAATGACCACGGGTCACCAGTGGCAGAGGGAGGGGACCCCGGGTGTGCCCATGATGCTCCCCAGGGAAAGCTGAAGAATACCACAGAGAAGGGCGCTTTCTTATAGGGAGGAGCTGCTTAACCCAGAGGGAAGGGGCAATTTGTGAGCAAGGGTAGCATCCAAGGAGAGGGATAAAGAGACACCAGAAAGGCTTTGGAAGTTTCTGGAAAAAGCCAGTTAGGAATGTCAGACTAGGGAACTTAAGACTAAAGCCCTATTAGGTTTTGGATTCTTTTTTTTTCCCCCCACAGACTGTCTGAATTTACCATGTTTGTGATCCCTACCCTCTTTTTCTCTCCTTTAAAGAGTAATCTCTTAAATCTGTGAGGACTAACTTGAAGGCCGAAGCCTATATGGATCCATCAAGCTTCCTAAATCTTGGACCCAACTGGAATTTATTTTTTGGAAGGACTGAAAAGAGACAGGCTTCACTCCTGTCCCCCCATGGCTACCCAATGGCCCCCAAGCCTATACTTCTATATTAAACGTTCCCCACAGAAACCTTTAACATACCTGCGTTAATACTTTGTTCCAGGATTTCCTCATTTTTTTCCATATGTCCTACATTCACCTATACTTACCAAATTCTCCCCAAATTTCCCTTTGGTATTTTCCTTGAGATTGCATTGCATTGAAAGTCTAGGTTAACGTAGGATGAAGTGATATCTTTAGAGTGTTTGAGTCTTCTTCTCCAAAAACAAGATAGAACTTTCTATTTTTCTTAACATTGTTATTTTTCCTGAATCGGCCCTTGTCCATAGAAGGTGCTCAGGCAGATTTAATGGGAGGGGGCTGTGAGCTGCTTTGGGGAAGGGAATAGGAGAGCCCTACTTCAGAGCCCGTCTGTGTCTGTCAGAAAGAACAGCAGGTGCTGTCCCTGGGGCCTGATGGTCTGAAGCTGGGGTAGGGGGCCCCAGGGGGGCATTCCAGGAATTGGGGCCTAACAGGAGATATTCAAAGCTCCCTAACAAAAGCCCCCTGCCCACCCATCCCCACCATAGGCCACATACACACAGCGAGGCTGAGAGGTTCTGGGAACAGGAGGGGTGAGAGGCCCCGGGGGATGGTCTGAGTGGGAAGGAAGCCAGCACATAGTCCATCTCAAGGGGCCCCTGGAGACGACCAGGCAATCAACACATCCAGGGACGTGCTAGGCTAGTACTTCTCTTTTTATTGTTTCTGTCCAGAGCCCCTGCTGCAGGGGAGGGGCAGGCACGGAGGGGGGCATCCCTCCCCCTGCCTGAGACCACTCTCTGCCTCTCTCCTCTCCTCTCCTCTCCAGCATCTCGTCCACCCTCTCTCCTTCTGAATCTCCTGCTCCCACATCTGGCACCTTCTGGGGTTCCCTCTTGCAGCCCCTGCTTTCTAAGCCCACCCTGGAGAAGGTAGGGGCCATGGGGTCCATTTCAAGCCCCCATTCCCACAGGGGCTAGTCTTCCAGTCACCTGCCCGGCTTGCTGGGGAGGCTGCCCTGTCTCTCTGACCCAGGCTAGGGAGTAGGGAGTGGGGAGGTCTATAGGTTCCATCCTGATCCTGTGGGGTCCCAACGCCCTGCTCTGGGGCCCTCTCCAAAGGCAGAAGCTAGGGCCTGAGGTCACCGAGGTGGGAGGGGACAGCTCTCTCCTGGTTCCATGCTCACTCTGCAGCTAGGAGCCAGGCTCACTCATTTCCAACATCCAGGACTCACATGGGTGGGGCTGCCTGTGCCTGGGCAGGGGTGGGCCATGGCCCCTGTGGGGGCCATGCGTGGTGGTCGGTGAGCAGGGGTCAGAGGCTGTGAGGGGAGCACTGTGGCTGGGTGTGGTGCCCTGGGATGGAAGGAGGCTGGCTTCAGGAGGCAGTGAGGACAGGGGCAAGGATGGTCTCTGGTGGCAGAGGGGTCTCTGGCTTTAGAGCACCTCATGTTGCTGCTGTGTGGCCTCACTAACAACCTGGGAAGGAAGAGAAGCCCAGTCCAAAACAGTGCTGGCAGGAGAATGGAGCCCCAGCCCTGGGTTGTCCCCCCCGCCCGCCCACTCCAGTGTAGCAGGACCCCCTCTCCCTCCAGGCAGGGCCTTGAACCAGCACAGCTGGCGGAAGGCACCTGGCTGACAGCCTCACAGACATACCGCGGAGCCCCCAGCAAGCTAAGGGAACCAGGCAGATGGCTCACCTCCCCATCCCGGGTCTCGATGGTCTTGATCATCACCGTCTTCTTGGTATGGACCTCAGAACCCCTTTGCTCTGGGCTTGTTTCTGTAAGAGATCCATCCACACACTCAGCCTGGGCCACTCCAGGGACTGGGAGTCCATCCCTGGTCCCATGGGATGATCTCCCAGAAGACTCCTACCCCCTCAAGATGGGCCTATTACTTTTTCAGCAAGACTTTATAGCCTGCCCTTAAGCCCAGCACCCAGCAGGTGGCTCTACAGACACTGAGGCCAGTCCCATGGCTGAGATGGGCTCAGGAGCCAGTAGACGTGCTCCAGCTATGAGCTGATTCAGGAGAGTGGGGGACCCCTGAGGCCCCAGGCCACCCAACGTTCCCATTCCTCACACACTTCTTCACTCCCTCTCCACCCCCGGGGTCCAACACAGCCTTGCATGAATTTGTACCCTGACAGAACCCCAAACCCAGTCCCAAGATACAGTTTTGGAGGACCTCATGGTACCCAGCCCCCTTTAAGAGTCCAGATGAGGGGCGCCTGGGTGGCACAGTCGGTGAAGCATCCAACTCTTGGTTTCGGCTCAGGTCGTGATCTCAGGGTCATGAGCTTGAGCCCCACATCAGGCTCCATGCTCAACGCGGAGCCTGCTTAAGACTCTCTCTCCCTCCGCCCCTGCCCCCTGCCCCTTCTCTCTCTCTAAAATAAATAAATAAATCTTTAAAAAAAAAAAAAAAAGAGTCCAGATGAGTAAACCATGTCTTAATGAGAGACAGCCAGGAGTCAGTTACTGATTCACTATGCTGGTGGCCAGTCCCTTGCCTCTCTATGCCTCAGTTTCTTCACCGTGAAACCCTAACAACAACGCACTACCAGGGCCACACAGCTATTGATTTGAAAAAGCATTAAGCGGTTTCAATTGCAAGGCTCACACTTGGGTGTCTGCATAAACTACTAAAAAAGACGTTCTGAGTTTTATAGGGCGGGTCAAATTTAGGTCCTGAATATTATGAGTTTGGTGTTCATGAATCACCTCAGCGAGCAACCAGCCTGTGATGAACGTTGTAACTCGGCGGAGCACAGCGTTTATTTTTCCCAATGGAAATGAACATCGAAGACAAAAAAGGTTTGATCTAGGAAAGGCGACACTGCCAAGGACTCCGACTTGCTTTCCTAATGTATCATTATAGCATGTTTTTCTGCTTTCTGGGGTTGGAAAGCCACTCGATCTGCATATTATTAATGTCAGAATGGCAGAATGCCCTAGGAGCTCGTTCTTTTAATTGTTTGGCTTTGCTAAGGTTTGGCTTCATTTTTTTTTTTTTAAACGTGCATCCAACATCTTGCTCCAGCAAACTGGATGTGTTCAACAAGCAGCTGCGGGGTGGGGGTGGTGGGGGGTGCTTGGCAATTTGCCAAACAATGGCTGGTGGGTGCCTTGTAGCCCAGGGTGTGTGGCTCTAGATGCTTCTGCTGCCAGACCCCCAAGGACACCCCTGGTACCCTCAGAGTTTGGGTATATTGGGAATAAAAGCTGTTTGCCAATGTTCAATAATCCCAGAAGGTGCAGGGGACATGGTCAATATAATATAATACCATGAAATAAAATAAAAAGCTCTCTCTGTTAGAAGGTGCCCCTACCTAAACTTCCCCACCTACCTGCAGCAGCCCCCTTTCTCTTTCCCAGTTCCCAGCCCCGTCCCCACGGTTCCATCCCCCCTCCCTGGCTGGCCTCGGGCAGTGCCCATGCTGGACTCCTGCCCCCTGCCACCCCAGCATCCACCTGCCAACACGCACTCACCTCGGAAGTTGAGAGCAGAGAAGGTCTGGATGGGGAGGTTGATCCTGAAAGGGGAGAGATCAAGCCCCCGAAGGGTTAGGGCCCTCTATCTCTCCCTGTGACCACCCATCAAAGCCTGCCCTGGTCCTCACTAAATGCCACTGTCAGCTGTCCCTGTCCCACTCTAACACCCCCACTTTCACACTGCTAAGGGCACGGGGTCAAAGGGCAACTCCAGCTATCCCAGGAACTCTCCCTTCTGGGAGCTGTCCCCTTCCATCTCTGACCTGCTGGCCTGACATCAGTACTCCCGACCCCCCTGCCCTCTCTAGTTCACCGGGATCTCCTTCTTCAGGCACCGCAGAGTATATCAATAACAGCTGTAGGCCACATCCATCACGTATGCCCACCCTCCAGCCAGGCTGGGAACCTCTGGCCCACCCATGGGAGGGCTAGTTCCAGGGTAAACGCCATCCCCATTTATGCCTAGTGCAGGGAAAATACAACACATTTCGAGCTGCCTTAAAAGGTCATTATATGTACATGTAATTCTATGAAATCTGACCTCTCTTCATGTGCAGGTCTGTATTTAAACATGCCTGCTGATTATTTTAAACTTTAGATATTGCTGTTTTTATGAGTATCAATAAGCATCAAATTTTTTTTTTTTGAGTAATTGACCTGTTTTAAACTGAGGTTAGGTTTACCTACAGTGAAATGCACAGATCTTCAGGATGCAATTCAGTGAGTTTTGATCAGTGTCTACATCAACGTAACTCCCAGTCTAAATCAAGATACAGAACATTTCCAACACCCCAGAAGAGTTCCCCTGCATTGTCTTCTAGTCATATGTCATTTTCAGTATCTAGAAGTGAGTCGTTCTGAGCATGTCATGCTATCTTTTCCCGTGAGCTTGTGTGTGTGTGTGTGTGTGTGGGTGTGTGTGCATCCTTGGGCATGAGTCTCTGCCCCCTCCTTCTTAGCCTGTGTCCGAGGCTCTCTCTTTGTCCCTATCTGCCCCCTCCCTTTCCTTCCTCATCATTCCCCACTCTGCTTTCATCTATCCCTTGACTGGCAGGAATATTTTATGACTGGTTGCTGAACATGGTTTTATATCGCTGCTCTTAATTCTGAAGGTGGATGAGGGAATACTTCCTTTTCTCTTTTTATAGAAGCTATTAATTAAATCACTTTTTACCCAGGTGGCCTTGGTTAATTCTCTGCAATTAATGGTGTGGTGGCCTCTTGTATAAAATTATTTCCAGATCTTGCTAACGTGATCCTGAACCCCTCTCCCCTCCCGCCCCTGGGGGCAGGAATGGGCCCCTGGGCACTCCCCAGAATCCCCCCACCAGCCCCTCACCGGCTTTCCTCGCCCTCCAGCAGCTTCCGGTAGGTGGCAATCTCCACATCCAGGGCCATCTTGACATTGAGCAGGTCCTGGTACTCGCGCAGGTGGCGGGCCATCTCATCCTTGAGGTGCCGGATCTCTTCCTCCAGACGCGCAATGTTGTCCTGGTAACCGCTGGCCTCACTAGCAAAGCGGTCTTCCATCTCGCGCATCTGCCTCATCAGCGAATCATTCTGCAGGACAGCGACACCCAGGTCAAGGAGAGGCATGGAGGGGTGGGCATGAGGGGCCCAGGGTGGGGAGAGACACAGCCTTGGGGCTGGGGCGCCACCCCAGATGGTAAGTTCCGGGAGTTGGCACACTCTTCTGAGCTAGGGAACCATGAACTCAAGTGAAGTCTTCTCTGGAAACCCAGAGAATAGAAGCGATAAAAGGAAGCATCCATGTCTTTTCTCTCCACCACCCCCATCTAGGAGACCCCTGATTCCTGAGAGTTCAACTGAGAATCCACCTGTCTGTTTTCACCCCTGTGAGAGATGTGAAGAGGCAGAGGCCCAGAGAGGGTGTGTGATGGGAACCAAGGTCACGGAGTGAGAGTGTGAGCTGTGGGCCAGAAGGAGCGGGCCGGGCAAAGTGGGCAGGCACTCACAGTGCCCTTGAGGGCGTCGATCTCACAGGTGTAGGACTGGATCTGGTGTCGGTACTCCATCATCTCCTGCTTGGCCTGGCGCAAGGCGTCGTTGTTCTTGTTGGCTGCCTGGGTCAGGTCGGACACCTGAGGGCAGGGAGGGGTACTGAGATGAGGAGGCTGCAGGACGCAGGTAAGGGATGGCAAGGGAGCCTGCAGACCCTGGCTCACCCTCCTCCCCACGGAGAGAGCCACAGGAAGCACCTCCAAACAGGGATGGAGGGAGAGAGGGGCCAGAGGGGCCAGGCCCCTGGGCCAGGTTGCCCACCTTGGACTTGTACCATTCCTCAGCTTCTGAGATGTTCTTAGCCGCAATGGTCTCATACTGAGCCCGTATGTCCCTGAGGGCTGCGGTGAGGTCCGGCTTGGACATGTCCATCTCCACCTGTACCTGCTGCTCCTGAAGTTGAGCCTGTAGCTCTCGGATCTCCTGCAGGGCACAGCCGGGCCTCAGTACTCTACCAGGCCCCACCCACACGGCACCCTCACACCCCGGTTCCCAGAGCCTTGCATGGCTCCTCCCCCTTTCCAGCTGTTCTCACCAGGGTCTAAGGACCCTGAGGAGGAAGGCTGAAGGCATACCTCTTCATGCACTTTCTTAAGGAATGCAATTTCCTCGTTGAGAGATTCAATCCTGCGCTCCAGGTCAATTCGAGCTAGAGTAGCCGCATCCACGTCCTAAGAGTGGTCAAGCAAGAGGGAGAGGGTCACTGATAACCCAGGCAGGGCAGGGGGAGACCAGGGGCCACCCAGGGTCAGAGGGGTAAACCTGCTGGGGGACCAAAGAGGGCTCACCGCTCGGAAGGCAGCCAAATTGTTCTCTGCTTCTTCTTTCAACTGAATCTCCTCTTGCAGCCTGGCCAGAACAGACAGACGGAAAGAGACAGTTGGTGGGGATAAAACTGGCCGTGGGGATGGCCAGGTGGGGGCTGCCCAGGGAGTAGGGCTCAGGACACCAGGAGGAGGCCTGCCTACAGGGTAGAGACAAGAGGCCCTGCCCACCCAGGGAGGGGACAGGAAGTGGCCCAATTTCTTCCCCAGAGCCACACCCCAGAAGTCTATGTCCCCACCAGATTGTGACCTCCCTGGGATTAGGAACTGTGTCTATTCTATCCACCTCTATGTTCCTGGTTCGCAGCCCTAGTCTGGCCCACGTAGGTGCTCAATTATTGTTTGCGACCCGGGTGGTAGGACAGTGATTCTGCTCACTTGGGCTGTCAGAAGCAGGACCCACGAGTACTTGCTCTATTCTTGTTGCCTTTTCCTACTGGAAGCCTGGTGAAGCCCACCATCAGGCCCTCCAAGCTTTTTGGGGGCTGCGGCTAGCTCCCTCCTCTTTCCTCTAGCTTATCCATTCCCTTTGTGGAATGGCACAGCCTCAGCCTGGCCTAGAGACCAAGATCTGCTCTCTACCCACCTCCCCCAGGGCAGACCACAGAGGAGCTGAGAGCTACCACTTAGACTCCCCACCCCCTGCCCTTCACAGCTTGCCCCAGATTTTCCTTGTCTCCTATCAACCCCCTCCCCTCCCACCCCGCGACTGTACCGGGGCCTCCTCCCTCCGCTCATCTGCCTGTCCCCCATCGACACCACCCTGGCATCTTAAGATGCTTTTAAAGGGGCTGTCCACAGGGCCCAGGTCTCCCATTTCCACCCCGTGATGTCCCCAAGAAAACTCCTCCCTTGCAGAGTGAGAGCATGAGGGAGAGACCCGGAGTCCATCTCCCCTCGGGGGACACCGGTAGATGACTCTCTCCCCTCAGCGGGTAAGAGAGTGTCGCTGGCGCCCTGGGGGAAGCAGGCCCTGACAGCGACGCCCCAGCCCCGTGGCCTCGCCTCCCGTGCCCAGCCCACAGAAAGGGGGTTCTGGGAGCGCTGGGTCCTCACTTGGCCTTGAGCCGCTGCAGGTCGTCCAGCAGGTTGTCACGCTCGACGTCCACGCGGGCGCGCTGGTTGGTGAGCACCTCCACCTGGCGCCGCAGCTCGCGCAGCTCCTCCTCGTAGATCTCGGCGACCCGCGTCGGTTCGCGGCCCTTGAGCCGGTTCACCTCGGCGGCGAGCGCCGCGTTCTGCTGCTCCAGGAAGCGCACCTTCTCGATGTAGTTGGCGAAGCGGTCGTTGAGCTCCTGCAGCTCCACCTTCTCGTTGGTGCGCGTGGTCAGGAACTCCTGGTTCACGGCGTCGGCCAGCGAGAAGTCCAGCAGCTCGCCCGCGCCGTAGGAGGAGGGCGCGCGGGCCGACCCCAGCCGGCTGGCCCGCAGCGCCCCCAGGCCCCCGGCCCCGCCCGACGTGCGCGACATCTGGTACACGCGGGACGTCACCGAGCTCGAGGAGCCCTTGGTGCCGAAGCCCGCGCGCGGGAACACGGGCGAGCTTAGCGGGGAGACGTGTGGGAAGCCCCCGGCCCCGCCGAACGTGCGGCGGTAGGAGGACACGCGCTGGCTGGACGAGTAGGCCTGGCTCATGGTGGCGGCGCGGGCGAGGCTGGGCGGCACGGAGGGGGCGGCGGGCGGCGGCCGGCTGGAGAGTGGATGCGTCGAGGGAAGACAGGGCCTCTTAGCCGTCTGCACTATTTGTATCCCTCCTGACATCAGCGCCCGCCGCCCCTCCCCTGACAGCTGCAGGATCCCGCTGTCCTGCCAGGAAGGGCGGCCGCTGGCGTGGGGGCGGGGAGGCCAGTTCCCCCGCAAGAGGCCCGCGCCCCTCCGCCGGTGGGAAGGGGCCCGTAAGAGGTGTGGGACAGGCTGGAGGACCTAGGAGGGCAGAAGATGGGCAGGCCTGGCAAACCCTTCACCCGGGGCACAGAGCACGTCTGGAATCCCTAGGCAGGCCTCTTTCAGCCCTAGGGTGCCGGCCTCGTCCTGGGGGGTAGTCAGGGGAGAGAGTGGGGGAGAGGTTTCCACTTAGTTCGAGGGTGTCCGTTTTGCTCTGAGGAGAGACTTTGGGTCATTTCCTGGAGGAACAATGCCTAGTCCCAAGAAAGACTCAAAATCACTCCCCCCCAAAGATTCTCTAGAACTGGCCAAGGTTTGGGAGGACTCAGGAAAGACAGGCATCCACCAGCCAGGCGAGAGGAAAAGGGTCTCTAGGCAGGCAGGGAGGCTGGGAGAGTACCCTGGGGGGCAGAGAGCAGTCCTGGCCAGAGCCCGCCTGCTCAGATATGTCCCCTGGTACCAGGGCTCAAGCCCTGAGCCTCAGTTTCCCTCTGGGCTAGTGCAGGCCCTTTTCCTCCCCCTCTTCGGGGTAGGGCAGAGTCTCGAGTTTATAAACAACAGGGTGATTTCCAGAAAGGGCCTGGCACCCTCTCAGTTTCCAGTTACTATGTACTCTCACCCCTACACACCAACTTCTCCTGGCTTCTGCCCCCTTGTGCCCACCCCCACCCCTTCTCTGATTCATCCCCCTACTCACATCACCCACACCCACACACACCAGGGGTTTGTATTTTGTCAGGAGCCGTGTGTCAACCCAGCCATCTCTCTGGCAGCAACAACTGCCAACCCGGCATACCAGAGCTGGTATTTATAGAGGAGAGTGCATCAATCTGGGAAACAGGCCCACAGGAGAGGCGCTCTGGGGGGTGGGGGTGGGGGCGGGTACCTGAGGAGGCCTGGGGGTCGGATGGCCCAGGCAGGTTTGGGGTGATAAGCCCCAATCACTTCCCGCCCCCATAATGCCCCAAGCCCCCAGCCAGAATGGAGTCCCACAGAGGGCTTGTCCAGTCCTTCATAGCCTTCCTCCTCCCCGGTACAAGGTCCTGGCTTACCCCTGAGGACATCCCCACTTCTCCATGAGCACTGGCTGCCTCCCTACACCTCCACCTGGCACTTTGCAGGCCTCTCTTAGACCTGACCCTTTCGGAATGCCAACCTCTGAAGTAGAGTGCTGGTCCTACCCCAGCTCTGCCATCAGCAGCAGGCCTCGTTACTAGCAGGCAAGTCCTTCACCTTTCTGTGTCCTCCACTATCAAGGGGAAGTGGTCAGCCTGCCATATCTACCCTACAGGCTTTGAAGAGGCTCGAATAACAATATGCAGGGGCACCTGGTTGGCTCAGTCCATTAAGCATCTGACTCTTGGGCTCAGGTCATGATCCCAGGGTTGTGAGATCGAGCTCCGCATCAGGCTCCATACTGGGCATGGAGCTTGCTTAAGATTCTCTCTCTCTCCCTCTGCCTCCCTGCCCTCCACTCTAAAAAAAATAATAACAATATGCAAATAATACCTTACATACACTGAGCACCCACTGTGTGCCACTCTGCTGAGCACCCCCAATCCTCCAACAAAGCTATGAAGTAGGAACTAATATCATTCCCAGTTTATAGCTCAGGAAGCTGAGGCAGTCTGACTCCAGAGCTGTGCTTCCCCCCCCCCCCCCCCCCCCGCAACAGATGTGAATATGCCAGGTGAACTGTAAAGGACTTTGTTACTGCTGTCTTCTCAAAGCCTTTCCACACTAAGTATCTAATTTTTATCCAAGAGACAGGCATATGAGGTGGGTGGGGAGTTCCAGATATTCTTATCCAGGCTTCCAGTCAGTGCAAGCTGTTGTGTTCTGGTTATTTTTGTGTCTCGTCTCCCCAACTAGATTGTAGGCTCCTGGAGAATTTTAGAGACCATGTGGATCCTTAGCATATCCCAGGCAACAACCGTCCTTGTTGTAGTTCCAAGTAGCCTGCAAGCTTTCTTTCCCATTCCCTTATTTTGGTAACAAAGGCTTCACACACAGAGAACACTCAATGGGTGGACAGATGACCCAGTTCCCAGCCAGTCTTACCAACTCTATCCCTTGGACTGCAGTGATTGGCTCAAGGGGTGACCTGGACCTGAGAAGAGCCAATCAGAGACCTTCCCTGGAATTTATAGATGGAACAGGGATTACTCAGCGGAAGCCTGTGGCAGCCATGTTTCCAGCCCCGTGGGGCATTCTAGCACTAGGAGGAATGGGAGGTCAGCACACAATGAGAAGCAGACACACCTGGAGAGGAGAATGCCAGGCAGGAAATCCTCAATTCCAGCTCCCCAGGAGCCCTGGTCTGCAGCTCTACCCTTGACTTTGTGAGCCCCGCACCCCCCCACCCCCCCCCCGCCGTGTCCTTCCTGACTTTGGGGCCAATAAACTTTTCCTTTTTTTTTTTTTCCACTTAAGGCACTTGGTGCTGGCTCCTGTCACTCGTAGCCAAAACATTCCTGACCAATCTCTTGTGGGAGACGGTGCACCCATTTCCACACTACTAGGGAGGCCAGAACATTTTCGGGAGTCCTCTCTGTGAACCGTCTCCAGACCACATAAGGAAATTGCCCTTCCGACCAGCCCGAGGCCTCAGTTCGTGGTGAAATGAAGCAGAAAACAAATAAATTATGTCACTTATTCTCTAGTCAAAATCAACATCTACCAGACTTGGCTCTGAACCACTTGGGGCCATTTCCAAACTTCAGTTCCAACCCTGAGAATCTGCTACCATGGAGGGCAGCAAAACAACACTCCAAGGCTCGCACAGCAGGTGAGAGAGGAGTGCTCCAAAACATGTTCTGAACTGGGCAGCATCTCTGGAGTCAGGGTTTCACCTCCCCAGGGGACTACTTAGAAATGGACACACAAAAAATATTAATAATTTATCTGGATGGATAATGGACTTGGCACATATTTCAAAGGGACGCCATTCTGTGGGATCGTATGCTTTTCACTCTGGTGATCATATGCTTTGGTGCACAACACATTTTCATCTTGATGAGTCCAACTTACCTATATTTTTCTTTTATTGCCTGTACTTTGGTGTCATATCCAAGAAATCACAGCCAAACTCAGCGTCATGAATTCTACCCACTATGTTTTCTTCTAAGAGTAAAAGTAAAGTTTCATGTCCTTGATCCATTTTAAGTTCATGTTTGTATGTGGTGTAAGGTAAGGGTCCAACTTCATTTTTTACATGTGAATATCCAGTTTTCTCAGCACCATTTATAGAAGACTGTCCTTTCGGGTGCCTGGGTGGCTCAGTTGGTTAAGCGACTGCCTTCAGCTCAGGTCATGATCCTGGAGTCCCAGGATCGAGTCCCGCATCGGGCTCCCTGCTCAGCGGGGAGTCTGCTTCTCCCTCTGATCCTCTTCCCTCTCATGCTCTCTGTCTCTCATTCTCTCTCTCTCAAATAAATAAATAAAATTAAAAAAAAGAAAAAAGAAAAAAGAAGACTGTCTTTTCCCCGGGGAATGGTCTCAGCACCCTTGCTGAGAACCATTTAGTCGAATGTGTGAGGATTTATTTCTGGGCTCTCCGGGCTATTCCATTGGCCTGTATATCTGTCCTTAAGACAGTACCACACTGTTTTAATGACTGTAGCTTTGTAATAAGTTTTGAAATCAGGAAGCGTGAAGCTTTCAACTTTCTTCTTTTTCAGTATGGTTTGGCTATTCGGGGTCCCTTGAGATTCCATGTGAATTTTAGGATGGATTTTCCCATTTCTTCAAGAAATCATTGTGGGATTTTGATAGAGATTGCTTTGACTCTGTACGTCACTTTGGGCAGTATTGACAGTTTAACAACAGTAAGTCTTACAATCAATGAATATGGGATGTCTTCCCATTTATTTGTGTCTTCTTAAATTTATCTCAGCAATGTTTTATAGTTTTCGATGAACCAGTCTTATGCCTTGTTGGTTACGTTTATTCCCAAGTATTTTCTTGTTTTGATGCTTTTGTAAATGAAATTGATCATGTGGGGTTTTTCCTTCATTCTGTAAATATGGTATCTTAAACTGATTGATTTTCATATGTTGAACATCCTTGCATTCCAGAAATAAATCCCACTGGGTCATGGTGTATAATCCTTTTAATATGCTGCTGAATTTGGTTTGCTAGTGTTTTGTTGAGAATATTTTTACATCAATATTCATAAGGGACATAGGTCTGTAGATTTATTTTCTTGTGGGTCTTTGTCTGGCTTTGGTATCAGGGGAATGCTGGCCTCATAGAATGAGTTAGGAAGCATGCCCTCCTCTTCAAATTTTTGGAAGAGTTTGAGAAGGACTGGTGTTAATTCTGAAATGTTTTGTAGATCTCACCGGTGAAGCTATCTGGTCCTGCTTTTCTCTTTGTTGGGAGATTTTGAGTCATTCTTCTTAATATCCTCATTTGTATTTCACTGTATGGATTTGCCATAATTTATTTAGCCAATTGTTAATTGATGGACATTTACACTGTTTCCATTCTTTTGCTATGATAAACAGTGCTGCTATGAACATCCTGGGGACACAGTTTTGAATTTATAAATTTTGACAAGCTATTTTTAAAAAATAGTCACATTATTTTAAGGTCACGCTCTTCCTTGAGCTAACTGATGTGGGAAATGGGAAGTCCCACTAAGAAAGACCATTTCATTCAGCATTTTCAGAAGAAAGGGGACAGTTTATAAACTTGTGTATGCATTACGGTGCCCAGTACACTGGATGTTATCAACACATTTTGTCGAATCAATTAAAGAAGAAAGTCAGTCCAGGGGGTGCCTGGGTGGCTCAGTTGGTTAAGTGTCTGCCTTCAGCTCAGGGCATGATCTCAGGGTCCTGGGATCAAGCCCCAGGTTGGTCTCCCTGCTCAGCGCAGAATCTGCTTCTCCCTCTCCTCCCTGCTTGTGCTCTCTCTCACTACCTCTCTCTCTCTCAAATAAATAAATAAAATCCTAAAAAAAAAAAAAAAAGGAAGTCAGTCCTACTTTTGCTTGAAATCTTCCTGGATTACCCTGACCTTGGAGAGCCTTGGGAACTTGTGGTTAGAAGTGACTTCAAAGATCACAAGGCCGGCCTGTCCGATGTCCTTACTTCTCAGTTAAGGTTGAAATCTCTCTGGTGACTGTAGCAAGCATGGGTCCAGTGGGAACTCAGTGTCTCTAGGCAGCCCATTCCATTCCACTAAGTCATTGAGTACCTAGCACATCTCTGTCATGGGACAGTGGACAGCTCTGGTATTAAAAAACATTTCCTTAAGGGTGCCTGGGTGGCTCAGTCCATAGAGCATGAAGCTCTTGATCTCAGGGTCTTGAGTTCAAGCCCAATATTGGGCATGGAGCCTACTTCAAAAAATAAAATTAAAAAAAATATATATATATATAAAAGAAAACATTTCCTTATATTTGAACCCAGATGATGTGTCTCTGCTAAGCCACTTATTCTAACTTGGGAGCCAAGCAGAGCAAAGAGAACTCCACCTTCACAGACCAAATATTTGGGAGCAGTACTTGTTCCTCTTGGACACTTTGCCTGTTTCCCCATTTTCACTCTCTCCCTTCCCTGAACTAATGAACCAGCAAAACCCAAACTCATCATGACCTCCAAGGCTCCATAGGACCGGCCCTGCCCACCTGATCAATCTCAGCTCACTCACTTCCCCTTTGGGCTCACCCCACTTCAGCCACACTGTCCTCTTTTCTATTGCACGACCCTGCCAAACTCTTTCCAGCCTCCAGGCTTTTGCATTTGCTGTCCCCTGGCTTCCCCTACGCTCAGTGTCTGGGGGGCTTATGGATGCCTAGGCAGATCTCTGAACCTCACAGAGGGCTCCCTAGAACACAAGGGCCCTGACTACCATAGGACGTCCCAGATCCCATAGATGGCTTGGAAGGAGGGCAGGTGACTGGCATTGGTGGATGGCTGGGGTGGGGACACTGACCTGGCCAGCATGGGGCATTTGGATTGAGGAAAAACTGAAAGAGGTCACAAAGGAGAGGACCAGGAGCAACTCTCCCACCTTGCCATGTCTGGGAGCACCTCACCTACCCCAGGCCGACCCCAGGATCCCCCCGGTGTGAGGCAGTCCTGATGCCTCCCCACAGGGCACCCTCCCTCCACCCACTGACCCCCACCTCGAGGGTGGCCTATGCCCTGTTCTCCAGGGCCCATCCTCCTCCTCTTTCTGTTTCCCAGCCAGGCCCCTTGTGCTTCTATCCCGATCTGGGTTGGGCCAGGAGGCAGCCATTGCCTGAGGGCAATGGGGACAGTGTGGCAAGTGTGAACCCCAAACCCTGGTTCTTGCCTCAGCTTTAGCACTTGGTAGGGAGGTAGGAGGCTCAAGCAGGGGGGTGTGGGTGAGGGGTGAGGCTAAGATATGGATGCTCATCCTGGGGGTTCACCCACAAATCATCTGTGGGGCCCTGTCATCCCCTGTGAAAGGGGATCAGGCCAGGTGGCCTCTGAGGTCCCCTCAGCTTCTGACATCCTGAGTCTCTGGGCCAAGGGAGTGGGAACAGTGAGTGGTCCTCAGCTGAGCCCTTTGCTCTTGGGTGCCTCTGCGCCTCAGTGCTCCCAGAGCCCTCCTCCCAACAACCCCCTTCCCCACTGCCCCCCCATTCCTCTCGGCTCTAGTGGCTGCGTAACCTCCACAGGCTGCTGAGCAGCCCAGAGTGACTGTAAAAGGGAAGGAATGTCCAGAGGCAATTGTTTCTTCCTGATATCACCGGGGGGGAGGTTGGGTTGGGGGGCCCAGCAGGACAGTGGCGTCAGCATTCTCCCTGAAACTCATCTCTCTCCTGCTGCACTGCTTGCCCCCTTCCCCAGGCTGGGCGGGCCATCCACCCCTCATCTGTCACCCTCTGCCTCTCATGGGTTTAAGACCTTCAGGCCACCATCTCTCTCCATGTAACCCCAGAACTCTTTCTGGGCCCCTAGCCTGACCGGCGCCCCCACTCCATTCTCATATGCCCCTCCTCCACCTCCACCTCATCGTCCCCACACCCCGACCCAGCTTCTTCCCCGGGAAGGCCCACAGCCTGGCCCCAACCCTGGCCTGCCCCACACTCCTTTTACAGACATGGAACGCTGCGGGTTTTCTGCCAAAGTAGGAGAAGTCTGAGGCCAATCTCACCTCCTCCCAGCCCCCAACTTCTACCAAATAGGATGCCTTGAAGGCTGGACGGGGTGCGGGGGCGGGGGTGGGGGGGTAGGGCTGAGCTTCAAGGGGAGGGGCTACTGAGATGGCGGAGGTGAAGGTGCCTTGTGGGCTCTCAGCCTCCTGGACGCTTCAGGTGTTACTCACATCAGTAGGAGATGGAGGAGCAGAGGGAAGGAGAAGGGGCTTTGGTAGCATTAGGAGAAGTCCCCGGGA
The DNA here is from genome assembly GCF_002201575.2 of Neomonachus schauinslandi. Classification (NCBI taxonomy): domain Eukaryota; kingdom Metazoa; phylum Chordata; class Mammalia; order Carnivora; family Phocidae; genus Neomonachus; species Neomonachus schauinslandi. The sequence continues at coordinate 174,982,450 of NC_058405.1, read as the reverse complement.
AGGCAACCTGATAGGGCAGCATCCGGCTGGGATTTGGGAGGCCAGAGGCTGGGGCCAGCTCTGGATAAGCTGTGGGACGGGACTGCGCATGTCCCTTCTCTGGGGCTCAGTTTCTCCTTATTTAAAGTGAAATATCCTGGACATTCTTCCCTGCTCTGACGCAAGGAGAGGAGAGAGAGAGGCCTTTTTCTTCTGAATCGAAGCTTCAGTGCCTCCCTGGGCAGCCTCGCTGGGAGCCTCTCTGCTCACCACAGATTCACCATCAAGGGGGACCCAGATCTCTGGCCCAGCCCCAGGATGGCCCCTATCCCATGATGAGACATGACTACACTAGCCAGCAGAAATGGGATCGGCTTCCTCCTTAGACATATGTTCTCCCTACCCACCCGCTCCTCCCAACTGCTGGGGGCTCCCGTCTTCCATCTCCCTGGGCTCCCCTCCCCTCATCCCCGTGTCCTGCCAACAAAACAAATGACGTCCCCCTGCCCTGCATCAGCTCTCAGGGGCTCAGCTGTCCCCGCACATTCCTCTCCTCAGCACACCGGCCACCCCGCACAATTCCCAGCAGTTTGTAGGGGCTACTTCTGAACTTCTCCTTCTGCCCTTCCCCGTGTCCTGAAGAGATGGAGACCCAAGGCAGAGGAGCCCCCTTTCCCCACACAGATGTGCACCCCCACTCCCAGCCGAAACCCCCTCGCAGAACAGGAGAAACGCTCTTTGACCAGACTGGGGTGTTTCTGGGTGGAAGAGGGGAAGGGGTCTGAGAACCGGGGTGGAGGGTGTCAGGGTGAGCCGGGAGCCCCTGAGGTGGGGTCAGAGGGCGCACTCAGCCCTGCTCCCACCTCCATGCAGGGAGATGTCACAGGCTCCTTCACCTGCCACGGATTCACACCCTAGATAGCCTCTGAAGGCCTAACTCTAATCCCTTTGCCGAAATGCAAGCCCCTTCTTTCTTTCTTAGAACTTGACCCAGAGAGAGAAAGGTAGCTTCCCCTCTTCCCTGAAAGTCTGTCAGGTTCCTGGTGCCATCACTCAGCCTCTTTCCCTGATTCATCCCCATTCCTTTTATCTTTCCTCATAGGCTTTTTTGGTTTCAGCCCCTCCGGTTTGGCCATATCTCTGATGTCCTGGGCCCTTTCCAGGTTTCCTACATCACTCTGAGGCTGTGGAGTGCTTTAAACAGGGACTGAGCGGGCTGGCAATGACCTCACATGGCCACTATGCACAGTTGCTATCTATAGCCTTATAGGATCATCCTCCTCTTCCTCCAACCAGCTGAGTCACAGTCATCTTGGGGTCCACTCAGACCCCAGGGCCCTCTCTGCCACTCTAGACCACAGCCCACCACAGCACTGGGAGCCGTTCTAGCTGCTGAGTGGGATGCTTTATTCTTCAAACCATCCAAGTACACAATGAAAGTGAGTCTCAGGTTCCAGAAGATACCCCTTCTCGGACCCTCAGTGTTTTTATAGCCCCAGTCCTTCATCCTTCTATCTTCTCACATCTGTCCAGATAGCCAGCCAATGGCCAAAATTCCATTTGACCCGGCAGAGGGATGGGTAAGGGGTGGGGGTGGGGATTTGGGAAGCAGCCGCCGGACCACTGCCTGGATTCAAATTGGATCTATCACTTGTGGGTGAGTTACTTCACCTTTCTGAGCCTCAGTTTACTCATCCGTAAAATGGCTTCCCCATGTTGTAAGGATTAGAGAGACACAGTGATTGTATACGGCAGGTGTCCAGAATACCATGCCTAGTATACAGTAGGTGCTCCATAACTGGTAGTTATGTGGGGCGTGCTATTCTGGACACCTGCCATATGCAATCGCTGTGTCTCTAATCCTCACAATATTAGGAAATAACCCCTATCCTCATTTTACAGTTATGGATACTAGGCTCAGAGAGGTTAGGGAAGTTCTCTAAGGTTGTATAGAAAGTAAAAACAAAGTCTGGATTAGAACCCTAGTTGATGGCTCCTAGAAACCCAGCTCATTTCTCTGCGTCTCTAAAGCCTTGCCACAGATTGACTTGGCAGGCTCGGTTCTAGGTCCTTCCTTTTTTTAACTCAGCCCTATCCAGGGATCTCCGCGGAAAAGTCCCCCGTCTAGTGGGCAAGTCCTGCCCAACCTTCCACCCTGCTCCTCTCCCCAACCCCACTCTCCTCAGAAATCCGACTGGGCTTGGAGGGGGGTCAGGTTTTAGGGAGTCTGGCATCCATCCCACAGGACCTGGGGGCGCTGAAGTTTTCCCATCTAGGGAATAAAGAGGCCAGTGGGGGCCACTCTGCCTTGTGCCACCAGCAGGTCAGCCGGGCACCGGGGCTTCTCTGCCAGCCAGAGAGGATCCCCTGAGTGCACCCTGGCCCCAGACTGCCCCCAGCTGGCCTGGGCACGGGCCTCAGACAGCACCATGCACAATGCAGTCCTAGAGAGGCTGCTTCGAGGACTGGGACTAGGGGCTGGGCTGGATCCTGGGGTCCAGGGTCAGCTGCTGGGGATTCCCGCTGCTCCAACTCTCAGGCCCCAGAGGCACCCAGAGATGTTCCAGATATACCCCCCCTTCCCAAATCTAAAGATCCTGAGAGATAACAATTTGTCGTAAACAGAGCACTGGAGTTTTTCTCCCCACCCACAGCAGTTAGAACCCTATCCCCCAACTGTCCCAAAGAGCCTCCCTGATGCCCCCTCCCCAACCAGCCTCAAAGAGACAGGCCAGGATCTCCTTCTGCCCTTCCCCAGGCTCCCCAGCCACCCTGGGCACCAGAATAGCCCACTGACCACCTGCCTTGGGAGCTGGGAAGGGCCCCAGCTGGTGCTGCCAATCAGGCAGGGGGAGGGGGTTGGGAGGAGAGGAAAGGGCCACTGGGGCTGTGGGAGTTTTGTGCTCCTCAGTTTTGTGCAAAGAGCTCTCCACCAACACCCTACAAGCAACAATGTTCCCCCCCCCAACTTCCCAGCCAGGATAAGGCTTGGGGTGCCAAATACCCTCTCAGGATGGGGCTCAGACTATCTCTATCCCCAGCTTCTTCCCCTTCTCTGGTCTCTGCCCCCTTCCCTTCCTCTCCAGGCCATTCCTCCTAACCCCCTCCCCACCACACACACCTCTCCCTTCAAATCTGTCTCCACCTCCCCCATGGTTTCCGCCCCTCCCCCTCCCCCAGCTCCCTCTGAGCAGGGACGCCCTTGCTTGCTGACCCCACATTCCGGCCTTGCTGGGGTTAGAAGGGCTTCCTGCCTGGTGTGGGATCCCTGCCCCCACCCTTAGCTCCTGGCAGCCTCTCCGGGCTGGCCAGCTGCTGGCCCTTTGCAGTCCCCTTCTCTGAAACCTCCCCCAGCCCCAGGCCCAATTTAGCTCCTTTAATCTTCCCTGTAATCCAATCCGACGGTTTCCTGAGCACACATTGCACTTCCCAAACGCCAGTCCCTGGAGAGGGGCTGGGGCAGGGTGGCCTCAGCTATTCCCTGCCTTGGAGCACCCCCACCCTATCCCGGCACCCCTGTGGTGCCTCTCTTCTTCACACCCCTAGGAGGCCCCAGGGAGCTCCTCCTGCGTGGGCCTCTGCCATCTGGCCTCCCTGTAGCCACATCGGGACGCTAGCCTGACTCCTCACCTCGCTTTCCCACCTCTGGGCCTTCGTTAATGCTCTGCCATGTGCCTGGAACACCCTCTCCCCCAAAGTGCATTTCTTCCCGAGGAACTCTTACCCCTCCCCTCTCAAGGCCAGCTCCAGCCTGATTTCCCAAATTCCAGACTATAGACTCTGGGACCAGACTGCCTGGGTCCCTAAACCTGTCTCTGTTTCTTACTAGCCATGCGACCTCTCTGAAACTCTTCTTTCCTCATCTGTAAATGGGGATCATAACAGTGCATGCCTCAGAGGGCGGCTGTGAGGATTAATTGAATTACTTTATGTAAGTAAAGTGCTTAGAACAGTTCTGGGTAGATTGCAAGTGCTATTTAAGTATTAAATGAAAATTATCTTTTCCTGCCTTATATTACAATGACCATTCCTTCCAAGTTAAGACACCCATGAACTATGAAACACTTCATTTATTTAATAACACCATTTCAGGGGGAAAAAAATGTTACCATGTGAAATGTACAAATTGTAAGCCGTCTTCCAACTTCATATCTGTGTGAATTGCTCCGTAATGATATCTGTGGCATCTTTTTCAGCCAGCCCCCTTCTCAGTTCCATGGGCATTCATTGTTGGTTTTTTGTTTTTGTTTTTTTCAAGTAACCTCTATGCCCAAAGTGGGCTTTGAACTCAAGACCCTGAGATCAAGAGTCGCATGCTCTACCTACTGAGCCAGCCAGGCGCCCCTTGCGTTCCTTGATTATGGTTGGTACACCAGGGCTTGGATTCAAGTTCTCCCAAATGGTATTTAGCTGAGCAAACTGTTTTTCCTAAACAGCCAAGATAACTCACAAATGTAGTGAATGTTAAATGAAATGATATATATTTCAAGGCGTTAGCACTGTATTGGATATTCCTCACAGGAGAACCATCACTGTGATGATTTAAAAACGTTTCTCTCCAGGGCGCCTGGGTGGCTCAGTTGGTTAAGCGACTGCCTTCGGCTCAGGTCATGATCCTGGAGTCCCAGGATCGAGTCCCGCATCGGGCTCCCTGCTCAGCAGGGGGTCTGCTTCTCCCTCTGACCCTCCTCCTCCCTCTCATGCTCTCTGTCTCTCATTCTCTCTCTCTCAAATAAATAAAATCTTTAAAAAAAAATAAAAAATAAAAATAAAAATAAAAACGTTTCTCTCCAGAGACGGGAGAGGTGGGCAAGAGCTAGTATTTCAGGGTCGAAGTGCCCTCCAGTGGCCATAAGGGAAAACTGCAGGCTTCGTGAGGAGCCCGGGGGCCCATCCTTTGCCCGTCCAGGAAGGAACTCAGCCCCACCCACCACCGCCCAGCCGGGCTTATCCAACCCTTCTGGAATTCCTCACATTATCTTTCCTTTTACAGAGGCCTTAAGGGGTTTAATAGGATAAGAGACCAGGGGCAGAGCTTTAGCCCAGGAAGGTCTATAGCCTGTACATACACTATTTCTCAAAACTTGTGGGCCCAGAGCTCTCTGGCAGGGAGGTAGGATGGTGGAATGCTGTGCGCTGGGCATCAGTTCTCCTGGGACTTGGACACTGGTACCTGGCCTGTGAGATACCCTTCTTGCTGCCCACATCCAGAAATCTAGCACAGACCAAGTATAGCCCATTCTAAGTATCTCCTTCTATGCTTTGACGGATTTGTCATTTATTTACCTTTCCTCACTCCTCCCTCCCTCTGTCCCTCCCTCCCTCCCTCCCTCCCTTCCTTCCTTCCTTCCTTCCTTTTCCATCAGTATTTACTGAACACTGGCTGTGTACCAAGCTTCACATCCTAGGTGCTGGGGTTAAAAAGATCAATCCAATACAGACACACACACAGCTGCCAAGAGTTGTTCACGATGTCCCAGACACCACATGCAGAGTTAATCCTTGCATTTGAGTGTTTACAGCTTCTCTGTGTGGCTGAGTGGGAGGGCAGAGGCAGGAATACCAGATCCAGGCTGCCTGACTTCCCTTGATGAAATATGTCCAGAGTGGAAGCTTTGTCTGGGCAGGTTTGGGGGCTGACTTCCCCCTCCTGGGCCACACTGCTCCTCTGAGAAATCCTCCCCATCTCAAACATTGACCAACCCCCCAGCTCCACCTGCCTCGGGGTCCCTTATCTCCCCTCCCTTCCCCCACCATCGCCCTTTGCCCAGGGCCTAGTGCTGGGGGTCAGGGAGGGCTGGATAGGGATTTTACTTACCTGAGACTTAGCATCCAAACCCAGATCGCTGGCCACGTCTGGCCAACTCCCCATTGTCCAGGAGTGAGAGGAAGGAGCCTTACTCTAGAGGCACTGCATGCGGGGAGGGGGCGACTGGAGGCACCCAAGGTTCGTCTTTTGGGAAGATGACAGGAGGGGGAGGAAGAACTGGTGGGTGGTGTGTGCATTGTTCCTGGGACTCTGTTGCCTCCCTGAGCTGTCATCCTCCTCCCTTCCCTTCATGATCAAACTTTTCAAGTGTCTTCCCATCCCTTCCCACCCCGTTGCTTGTTCCTAATAGTTCCATTTCCTTCGAATTCTTCCCAGCTGCCTTAGCACAGGCTACTGGTGCATCATTGGTCCCCTCCACTCCTGGGCCCGTCTAACAGAAGTGTAATGAGAGCCACATATATGTCACTTTAAATGTTCTAGCAGCCACATTTTTATGTTTTTATTTACTTTTAAAGATTTTATTTATTTATTTGAGAGAGCTAGAGAGAGAGCACGAGCAGGGGGAGAGGCAGAGGGAGAGGGACAAGCAGACTCTGGGCTGAGTGGTGGGGCTCAATCTCATGACCCTCAGATCAGGACCTGAGCCGAAACCAAGAGTCGGATGCTTAACCAACTGCACCACCCAGCCACCCCGAGGTGAGATTAATTTTAAAAATAGAGTATTTTAAGCCAAAGTATCCAAAATTTTATCATTTCCAACGTGCAATCAATATTTTTTAAAACTGAGATGTATCTTTTTTCACAAGCTGATGTGTATACTATTTTATACATGTGGCACCTCTCAATTCAGACTTAGCCACACTCCGAGTGCTCGGTAGCCACATCGGCCCGTGGCTACCATACTGAGCAGTGCAGTTCTAGAGCCTTCGTTTCCTACTGGCTTACACGCTTTTATTATGTGTGGTTAATCGTCTCATCCCCACGCGTCTTGTCTCCCAAGGGAGATTAGAAGCCCCTCCCCGGGCCTGAGTCCCCATTTCATTCATCCCGGCCTCTCCCGTGGCACCTTACAGCGGTGTGCCCCCCTCAGGAGGCCCTCCAAGCATGTTTGTTGATGGGAGTGAGCGTTGGGGATTGATTTTGTGGTTTAGCTCTGGCTGTAAATGGTGTTTTATGGATTGTTTCTGGAGATGCACCCCGCTGCAATATTAGCAGAAACAAGCAGCCGCACTGGTCAGCAGAGGCAGAGACAGAGGCCTCAGGGCAGATAGGATTCCCTGAATCAGGCGGGGGAGATCCTGCCAGACCACAGCCCATTTCTCTGGCTTAAGAGCCTGTTGTGGGCACAGCGCAATCCTGCCTGCAGCCCCATCTCCGTAGACCTGGGATAGAGCCCTGGTCGGGGTGGGTGACACAAAGGATGCGACTCCAGCATCCCACCACCACTGGGCTGGGAGCTCCTGGGGGCAGAAAAGGAGTTATTCAGGTCAACAAGAGCCAGACCCACAGCAGATGTACAAAGCACGCTTGTCGAGTGACTAAAGGACTGGCTGGCCAGAGCCAGTGAAGCCTCTCGTTCATATATTCATGCACCCGAAAAATGTTTGTGGAGCATTGGCTATGTATCAGGCCCTGTGCTGGGTACTAGGGATTCAGCAGTGAAAAGCAGATGTGAGCCAGGCCCTCCCGGAGCTTACCTTCGGGGGTGGGTGGGGGGCAGGAAACAGGATAAATAAGTAAACTGTTGCCAATGCCAATGAGCACCCTGACCCAGGAAGGGAAACAAAGGGGCCCAGATAGAGAACAAGGGTGGAATTCTTCAAGTGAAGAAGAAAGTCTGTCTGTGGCTTCCTGGGATACAGGACCCTCCCACGCCCAGGTCAGGGTCACCGTGTAGACATTGGCCCCTAGAGGCCAGCCTGAGGCTCAGCGCTGTGAGGGCATTGCTGTTTCCAACTGCATTGATGATGTCACAATGGGCCCTATGGGGACAGGGACTGAAGACCCTGGGCCTTGGAGCAGAGGGGTAGAGGTGGGGGGTGGGGGGAGTGGGCAGAAAAGGCAGTAGGGCCCCCCCAGGCGTCTATTCAGCCTCTGGCAGACCTGGTCCGGCTCGGGAGGAGGTGAGCAGGTGACCATGGCGCTCAGCCTCTCCGCCACGTCCATTCCCAACAACTGGCTCCCAGGCTACCCTGAGGTAACCGGGCCTGTCTTCTAGGTCTGTCTTGGGTGGGAGTGCCCCAGCCAGAGCAGGGCACCAACCTGTAAGCCAAGCCTTGTCCTAGGCATTGGGGGGGATGATAAGATGAGGGAGATCCGGCCCCTGCCCTCAAGTTGCTGACTAATCAGACCCTACGCGAGAGGCTTACCAGATCAATACTCCTCGTCCTTTCTCGGCTAACTTTGGAGGAACGGTGTGCTAATTGTTGGTGGACTCATTCCAAACAACCCTGTCTGGTCCCCCAGCTTCTCTCTGTGTTGCCCCACAACAAGGCACTGTCCTCAAGGGCGGCTCAGCCATTGGCACTAGTGTTTTTGAGACTCTAGACTGTGCTTCTCAGGGTGATCTAAGGACAGAATTTGCAGCATGGGTTAAAAATGCACATTCCTGAGCCTCAGCCCAAACCTTCCAAAGCAGAATTGTCAAGTATGGGGCTCATGAATCTGCATTTTAAAAAAACACCCTAGGTAACTCTTACCCTAAGCACTGCCCTGGTGTTTTTCAGTTTTTGGTTTTTGGTTTGAGGGCTTGTTTGTTTGGTTGGGTTTTGCCCTGGTGTTTAAATACCTCCTACGGTTCCCAAGTCCGGCTGATCAGGGTGGGTCAGTTTCTCGGTCTGAGATGGGTGTTGGCTTTGATATTTTTATTACTGATGAAAAGCCCTGATTCATAGGCTCCTGGCTGTCCGTTTGGAAGGAATCAGAGGCCACTAAGAACAGAATTCTCTATCTTTTCGATCCATCTAAAATGCCTACCTGATGGGCGCCTGGGTGGCTCAGTTGGTTAAGCGACTGCCTTCGGCTCAGGTCATGATCCTGGAGTCCCAGGATCAGGTCCCGCATCGGGCTCCCTGCTCGGCAGGGAGTCTGCTTCTCCCTCTGACCCTCCTCCCTCTCATGCTCTCAGTCTCTCATTCTCTCTCTCTCAAATAAATAAATAAAATCTTAAAAAAAAAAAAATGCCTACCTGAGCAGACACTGTTTAAAGGCCATTAAAATACCAGACACAGAATAACCCAGTCCCTGGAACTTTATAGACATATTTACTCAAACCCAAGTGCTTGCAAAAAGTAAATAAAAGGGAAGCAAAATAAGCAAGCACCCCTAGAAATACAAACTGAAAGTAAACAGCCCTGTTCTCTAAAATAAACAGGACAAATCCAGCGAGGATTAAATGACCTCTAGTCAGACAGGCTCAGAGCCAGAAATGCCCCATCCTGGCTCCGGGAGGAAGGAGAGGGGAGGCCTGTCTCCATCACCTGGGGGCGTGTGCCAGGATCACTGCCCTGGGGGTCAGGGCCAGGCCTGCAAGAGCAGACAGTATCCTGGGTATGGGTGCTCCCTCGCCCTCCCTGCCAGCCTGAAAATCAGGTCAGGGTCTGAAAATCAGGTTTAAAGATCAAGAAGTGTGCCCTAAAAAGCCTCTGATAAAATGCACGTTTCCTGGAGGTGTAGAACCTCAAGTCACTATCATCTGCCATTTATTTTTGAATTTAGCGACCATTTATTTAGCACTTGCTGTGTTTTAGGCCCTGAGCCAGTCACTAAAGATATCCCGATAAGTAAATTGGTGCCCTCACGTTGCACACCGTTTACTATGAAAGAAACAATAATAAATGGTAACATTTATCGCTCACTTACGATTTGAGGAACTTAACGACAAGCACCCTCCAGGCACTTTTTAATCCTCATAACATTATGGATCTCATTGACTCTTCCTAACGTCAGTGCAGTTACTACTAGTCTTTCCCCATTTGACAGACGTGTCGACTGAGGCTCAAAGTCTGTGGTGTAACAATCAGCTCTCCGAAAGAAGAAGAAGAAAAAAAAGCCCTGATTTGTAGTGTTTGCTGATCTTGGGAGTGTAAATCCTCCCAGGCGGGTTTCAGGCTACCAGCCCGCTGTCCCTGAATGTGGAGTTGGAAAGATGCAGGGGTGTGGGCAGGCTCCAGCATCCCCATTGCAAACAAGGCTCACAGCTAAGCACGGCTCACAGCTAAGCAAGTTCAAGCCAGCACTTGAACCCAGGTGTGTGTGATCCCCAACCCCGCGCCTAACCACTTTGTTACACCATCAGTAACCTACGTGTGATCATTGACATCGGAAAGGGATACATCTTAAGACCCCCGTGAAGTGCCAAAAGTTTACAATGGTCCATAAAACCTCTTGGGTGGTTAATATCCTGTGCTTCCTCTACCTCTGTTTTTATCACCAACAGGGCAGTTGGTTTTCTTTTGAGAGCCATTTAAAAAACTTCTGATTTTGAAATAATTATCATTCACAGGAGGTTGCAAAAATAGTACGGAGAGGTCCTGTGTTCCTTTCACCCACTTTCCCTCCATGGTCCCGTCTTAAATAACTATGGTACAATATCACTAGCTGGCAAGGGACATTGGTAAAAGGTGTGTGGGTATTTCTATGCCTTGTCATCTAGGATTGCCAGATTTAGCAAATAAGAATACAGGATGCTCAGTTAAATTTTGTCTTTTTGACTTTTGTTTTGTTTTGTGCAAGTATAGCCCATGCAATATTTGGGACATACTTATACTAAGAAATTATTCTTTATCTGAAATGCAAATTTAATCGGGTGTCCTGCATGTTGGCTGGCAACCCTCATTTTATTTTATTTTTTTTTTAAGATTTTATTTATTTATTTTGACAGACAGCGAGAGAGGGAACACAAGCAGGGGGGAATGGAAGAGGGTGAAGCAGGCTTCCCGTCGAGCAGAGAGCCCGATGCGGGGCTCGATCCCAGGACCCCGGGATCATGACTTGAGCCGAAGGCAGATGCTTAACGACTGAGCCACCCAGGCGCCCCAACAACCCTCATTTTATTACATGTGTGGAGTCATGCAACCACTACCCTAATCAAGATAGAGAACTATTCTGCCACCACAAACATGTTCCTTATGCTACTCCTTCACAGTCATATCTATCCCCCCCCCCCCCCCCCCCGCCCCTGGCAACCACGAATTTGCTCTCCATTTCTGTAAATTTGTCATTTTTCCCACTTAGCATAATGTCCATGAGATCCATCCAAGTTGTTGCACTTTTCAATACTTTGGTCCTTTTTATTGCTGGGGAGTATTCTCCTGAGGGCAAATTTTCACAAAGAATTTTTTTTTTTAAATCTCATTCATTGGATAAATATTTATTGTATTGCTACTATGTGCCAGGTGCAAACAGGGAGCAGGTGAGGAGCTGGTTGCAATCAGGGTTGGGTTTTTGCCAGGCAAGTAAGGAAATGCAGAGTGGCAAGGCATGGGCATGATTAAGACAACTGAGTGGATGACACGCTGGGTGGGAAGGAAGCAGAGCCTGGCGGGGGGGGGGGGGGGGGGGAGACAGGATCAATAGTTCATAGTTCTGTGCAGGTGAAGAATTAATAGAGTTGGGTGCCTTTTTCAGAAGGGTTTCCTATCTCACCCCCAGTTTATTTTTTGTTTAAATATCAACATCAAAAGAAACATTCCATCTACTTTCCCTTCCACACTTAGACACAATTTCCAAATCAGAAGTAATACAGTTTTACGTGGGCATTTTTTTTTTAAGTTTTTATCTATTTATTTATTTGAGAAAGGGAGAGAGCGCACAAGCAGGGTGAGCTTCAGGCAGAGGGAGAAGCAGACACGCCGCTGAGCAAGGAGCCGGAAGTGGGGCTCAATCCTAGAATCCTGAGATCATGACCTGAGCCGAAGGCAGATACTTAACCGACTGAGCCACCCAGGCGCCCTTTATGCGGGCATTTTTAAACTGAAGGTTTTAGGGATAAATGTTAACCAACAAATTGCTTACTAACTCCATCAGGGTACACAAGAAAACAAAATTTTGGTCACAGAAAGTACCTAAAGATCATCTTTCCACCTGTTACTTTTTAAATTTGCTATTTAGTTTTAAAAGTAGGTAATATGTGGATGGATATAGGAAAAAATTCAAAAAGTGCAAAAGGATTTATAGGAAAAGAGAAGCTTTTGTCTTACCACAGACCCTCAGTCAAAATTTCTCCTTCCTAGAGTCAGTTACTATTTCCTTGTGCCCGCTTTTAAGCATATAAGAATATATGTGTGTCTGTGTGTTTATACACAAATGGAGCATACCATAACTGCTATTCTGTACCTTGTTTTTTCATTTAGTATATCTTGGAAATTGTTCCCTGTCAGTACCTATAAAAGTGCCACATTCTTTTTACCCATACAAAGTACATTTTTTTTTAATATTTTATTTATTTATGAGAGAATGAGAGAGAGCGAGCCAGGGGAAGGAGCAAAGTGAGAGGGACAAGCGGATTCTGCGCTGAGTGCAGAGCCCCCCACGGGGCTCTATTTCAGGACCCCGAGATCATGACTTGAGCCGTAACCAGGAGTCCGGTGCTCAAGGGACTGAGCCACCCAGGTGCCCCTAAAGCCTCCCTCCTAGAACATAACATTGAAAATTACAATCTTGCCGAAACTGCTCACCTCAATGCATCCTGGGATTTGTAGTTCTTAATCAGTTAAGTCTTGCTTGGAAAACAGAACTTGAGCAGAAGATATGTTAGAAACAAAAGTGCCCTTCCAACAACACTGTAGAAGGACATACTGTACTGTATCCATGCACGCTGCTATCATGATGCCCAGAGGCAAATTATTTATACATTTAAACAACCAAGATATCTACCAGCAATGAGATACCCAGGGCTGTCTTGGCATCAGGAAATCAAGATCATTTTAGCAGACAGGGCCAGTACACATATCGCCCCCCCCCCCCCACACACACACATACACCTTCTCTTCCTTACACCATTGCTTTGGTCTTTGGTATCTCAAATCACTGTTTTTTTTTTTTAAAGATTTACTTACTTGACAGAGACACAGCGAGAGAGGGAACACAAGCAGGGGAGTGGGAGAGGGAGAAGCAGGCTTCTCACGGAGCAGGGAGCCTGATGCAGGGCTCAATCCCAGGGCCCCGGGATGATGACCTGAGCCAAAGGCAGACGCTTAACGACTGAGCTACCCAGGCACCCCTCAAATCACTCTTAACAATTACGTGACAAATTACTACTTAGGAAGCTTCTCTCACATACCGAGGGATCAGAAGGGACATATATATCAAATGAACACACACTGAAGTATGTGTCACCAATTGCTATGGTAACTTACAGGTATTTGCACTTTAATAGTTGTTCAGCCAAACAGAAATGAATAATGGTAGCCTTGTAAACATCAGCTAAGGACTGGTGGGGAAGATTTTCTCAGCAGGCTGAGGACAAGAACGATTCTCAGAAACATTTTTTGGATAGCTAAGGTCCCCCCTTGGCCCTCCCATTTCATAACCAATACCATTCCACTCTCTTTCCAAACCTGTTTCCATGCATTTCCATATATACATACATAAAATCCAGACATTTAGCTCATTATGTGAGTTTTACCAATGCTCTTGCCCTGTAAGTACTATTCTGGAAATTGCTTTTTTTTTTCCCCACTCAATCTTTTCAGCACTTTTTTCCTATGATAATACATAAAAATCAACCTCATTGTTTTTTTACTGCCACATGGCACTCTGAAACGCTGTGTCTCAAACTTGAACTTGCATTCAGATCATCTAGGGATCTTGCTAACATGCAGATTATGATCTGATAGGTTTGGGGTAAGCCCTTGGGTTCTTTCTGCATTTCTAGAAAGTTGCCAGGTGTTGGTAGATGCTGCTGGTCAAGAAATCACACTGTGAGGAACAAAGATGTAGAGTATGAGTGAAATTGTGTGTTAGAGCTCATTTAAACCAGCCCATGAGAAATGACTGTCAAATTTCCAGGAATTTTGTGATCCTGGTGCTAAACGTAGCCATCATTAAAAAATTCAATTATGTAAACTTACAATAAATTATATTGCAAACAGATAACAAATACTCAAAAATCATCACTTTCCTAGCTATTTTACTATGAATCTATGTTCTTTAGGTTATTTATGTCTATAATGTCTGTAGGGTACAAATCTATACAATGGCATGCTTTTGTGTGTCTCCTCCCAACTCCACACTCTGTTCATGTTGGCAGCTTGGAACCAGCCCCAGGGAGTATTTACAGCACAGAAATCAGTATAAAGGCATGCATTTCCCCAGGCCTTCTCCCACACTTCATATTACCAATCTTTCTTATTTTTGCTAATCTGACAAATCAAAAATGGCATCTCATTTTTAACTTGCATATCCCTGATTACAGTGAGACCAAATCTCTTTTATACTCATTCCTTGGAATTTATTTATTTATTTTTAAAGATTTTATCTATTTGAGAGTGCACGAGCGGGAAGGAGAGGGACAAGCAGACTCCCCGCTGAGCAGGGAACCCGATGTGGGGCTGGATCCCAGGACCTTGGGATCATGGCTTGAGCCGAAGACAGACACTCAGCCATCTGAGCCACCCAGGTGCCCCTCATTCCTAGGAATATAATAGTATTTCTTGTTCTTGTAAATAGGACCCTTTTACTAGTATAGTTTCTAGTTGATTATTGCATGGGAAAGCTGATGACTTTTAAAATCAGGCCACTCCTCCTAACCAGTTCAAATAGCTTGTCGGTTTATATTCTTAGAGGTTCTAGGTAATCAAATAATCTATAAGTAATGAGAAATGTCACTTTTCTATGTATATAATTGTTTTGCTTTGTGACACCAGCTTTGACTGCCACATTGACAACCAGCAGTAAAGTTCACCGGTGTCTTACTTCTGACTTGAAAGGAGCACTTCTGTATTTCCCCACTCATTTCTGCAGTTACGTCGTTATCCTTTCTCTTTCTGGCTTCTTAAGAGGATTTCGTTTTGTTTTTTATCAAGAATGGATGGTCAATTTATCCAGTGTTTACTTTCACTTTCTAAGTAACCCATTTTGGTGATATTTGAATCTCTCACATTAGCATGTACTCTTTTTTTGTACTCTGAAGAGCATTAAAATTTTTTTAAGTCTCCTTCCCTTATACATCGTACCCCTGTTTCAGCTCTTGTCACTGTCCGTGAATGTGTCCCTTCTCCACTAGCCAGCCTCTGGCTCTGAGAGGAAAAGAATATTCTCTCCATGACCCATTCAGCACTGAAACTTTATACCTAGTGACATTTCAATGAACGGTTAGGGAATGCCATGAATTTACCCCACCACCTGTATATTCTTGAACACGAGCAATACCTACTCCTGTGAACTGAGGGCCGCTGGGCCTTTCCCACGGCTCCCCACCCCCCTCCCAACATTCCTACCCTGGTATATAAAGTACAGATTGTGCTGTTGACCTGTAATCCTTGGAGTGCTAACACCCCTGGTTGCTGGGCCCTGTTTTGGACCCAGGGGCCACCAAGAGTCCTGATCAGAATCTATGACTAGGCGGGTACCTTGGTTTTTTAAATTGCTACTCACCACTCTTGACATATGAATATTGGGATTGTCTCCAAGAACCTGTGGAGTTTGTTTTATTTTGTCCTTTTAAGAAGTGGATAGAGTGTGCAGACAGGAGTCAAATTCTAGATGCATCCAAATGGCTGTGTGATCTTGGGCAAGTCATTACTTCTCTGTCCCTCAGGGACTTCCCCGCGAACATAACACTTTCCAAGGTGCATACGTAAAGGGCCAGAAAAGATCTGAGAGTGGCTTGTTCCAGGTGCCTGTAGTCAAATTAATTGAGTCCAAACTCCACTTCTGCCATTTACTGCCCTGGACAAGTGATTCGTGTCTGTACTTGGTTTTGTTCATGTATAAAACGGGGACCGTGAAGGGGCGCCTGGGTGGCTCAGTCGGTTTAGCGTCTGCTTTCCGCTCAGGTCAAGATCCCAGGGTCCTGGGATCCAGCCCCACATCCGGCTCCCCGCTCTGCGGGAGCCTGCTTCTCCCTCTCCCTCTGCCTGCCGTTTCCCCTGCTTATGCTCTCTCTCTGTGTATGTCAAATAAATAAAATCTTTAAAAAACAAAACAAAAAAATAAATAAAATGGGGACCATGAAAGTACGAAGTTGATAGAGCAGCTGTGAAGATTAAACAGATAACACGTGAAGCCTTACCATAAAGCTAAAACTCACCGTGAGCGCTCCATGAACACTAGCCCTGTTGCTTTTATTATCACAAGGGTGCCTGTGGAGAGAGAGAGCACTCTGTACAGCACTCATCGGACCAGGTGAGCTGGCAGGGGCGAGTTTTAGCTCGTACCCTCCGACCCGGGGCAGGCGTGGGGGCGCGCGGCTCGCGGCTGTCCTAGCACCTCCCGGTCAGCAGAGGGCCCCCGCTACCGCCGCGGACAGCGAGGGCGGGGCGGGCGGCGCGGCGGGGGCGGGGCGGGAGGAGCGACCTAGCGAGGGGCGGAGCAGACGGCGCGGCGGGGGCGGGACGGGCTGTGCGGCCTAGCGAGGGGCGGAGCAGACGGTGCGGCGGGGGGCGGGGTGGGGCGGGGTAGGGCGGGGCGGGACGGGCTTAGGGGGCGGGCCGAGCACGGGGGCAGGGCTAGCGGACGCGGGCCCACGCGTGGGGCCATGCAGGTAGGTGTCCACGGCCCGCCCAGCTCTAACTCCGATCCCAGACCCGGCTCGGAGCCGGCTCAGGCCTAAGCTCAACAGCGCGCTGAGGTGAGGGCTGTGCCTGACCCAAAGCGAAACCGAAAGTCCGGCCTCCGTGACCTGATCTTCCTGGGGTTGGAAAAGGGTGGCCTGCGAAAGACTGGGGGCGTGGAGGGGGGGGTGGGGTATTCCCCGGCCAATAGGATTTTGGCTCCTTGGTGCAGGCGGGCTCTGAGTTAGGGGCCCTCTTGGGAGCTTGGAGCTCGGAACCCACCGGGATTTCTGGGCTGGGCGGGCACGTGGGGGTGGGATTTGGGGGGCCGGGCTGAAGCTCGAATTAGGGGGCGGGCCGACTTGGACGAGCTGGGCGGGGAGCGCTGCTGGGGTTCTGATACTTTGGCTAGAGGGCTGGAGCTTTCAGCGGAAAGAGGTTTGGCCCGGCATCTGCGTCGGTCGGTGGGAAAAGGGGCGGAAGCAGAGGTCTGAGCCTTGGAGCGATCACTTCGCGGGAATGGGGCTTATGGGAATGGGGGAGGTGGTTTCCGGGGCCTGGATAATATAGGTCAAGGGTCCCAAATCTCGTAGGAGTCTGAGCAGCCCCCCTACCCCGCCTCCACTAGGTGGCCATGACCAGTAGGGCCCGCAAAGAGGCGGTGCAGGCCGCGGCCCGGGAACTCCTCAAGTTCGTGAACCGGAGCCCCTCTCCTTTCCACGGTAAGTGACCAGGACAGGGGAGGAGGGTGGTGGCTGGTGTGCCTCCTAACCGGCTTCCATCGCTAAGCGAGGGCTTTTTCTACAGCCGTGGCCGAGTGCCGCAGCCGCCTTCTCCAGGCTGGCTTCCATGAACTCAAAGAGACGGAGAGCTGGGATATCAAGCCGGAAAGCAAGGTACGTTGGGTGGGGTGGGGACAGAGAAGCAGGTCCCGAGGCCGGGACTCAAAGTCCTTTGTGCCAGCCGGCTAGATAATCCAATCAATCTCCCCCCCGCCCCAGTACTTCCTGACCAGGAACTCCTCCACGATCATCGCTTTTGCTGTGGGAGGCCAGTATGTTCCTGGCAATGGTTTCAGCCTCATTGGGGCCCACACGGACAGCCCCTGCCTCCGGGTGAGGAACTGGGGCTGCGCTGGGGTAGGGGAGGCATCAGGGGAATACAGGGCAAAAGGGAATGGAGAGGTACAAATTGGGGGCTCCATTCCTGCAGCGGGGGGAGACTTGTCGCCCCCTTCCTCCACACTTTGGGCCCTTCTCTGTCAGCGATATTCTTTCT
Organism: Neomonachus schauinslandi; assembly: GCF_002201575.2. Classification (NCBI taxonomy): domain Eukaryota; kingdom Metazoa; phylum Chordata; class Mammalia; order Carnivora; family Phocidae; genus Neomonachus; species Neomonachus schauinslandi. The sequence continues at coordinate 174,964,708 of NC_058405.1, read as the reverse complement.
GTGTTCCTTAGGCCTCCGCCCGTCTGTCTCACCTCCAAATCATACCATTCGGCCTTCTCTGACTTCTCATTCCCCATCTTCACACTTAGGTGAAACGACGGTCCCGCCGCAGCCAGGTGGGTTTCCAGCAGGTTGGCGTGGAGACCTATGGTGGTGGGATCTGGAGCACCTGGTTTGACCGGGACCTGACCTTGGCTGGACGCGTCATTGTCAAGGTGGGAACTGGGGTTGGACCTGGGAGGTTCTCACCTTCACAGCCTGAAGATTGACTGTGACCTTCCTTCAGGGTACCTGTGGAGAGCCCCCCGCCCAGGGAAGGGGGAGTGGGGCAGTCTGGGTTCGAGCATCATGTTGGTTAGTCTGGGTGAAGTGGGGGTTTTAACCCGCTGTGGTTGGGAGGCGCCCTGGTTTGACCTGACCCGGTGGGCCACAGTGCCCTACCTCAGGCCGGCTGGAACAGCGGCTGGTGCACGTGGACCGGCCCATTCTCCGCATCCCACACCTGGCCATCCATCTGCAGCGCAATGTCAACGAGAACTTTGGGCCCAACATGGAGATGCACTTGTGAGCCTGGGGCAAGGGCCGTGGTGACTGGGAGGGATGGCTGTGGCACCAGGTGATGGAAGGGGCCCCGGGGGACCTGGGACCCCGCTACCTCATGGTCGCCACAGCCAGGTTCTACTCTCGGGACCCAGTTGTTGATGTCCGAGGGCCCTCATAGCTCTGCCATTTGGGAAGCAAACTGGGAATCGAAGGGCAAGGGCAGTTCCCATTGGGAGATGCCCGAGCTCAGGGGTGCCATGTCCTCCAGCTCGCCCCACGCTTCCCTCATGTGTCCCCCCACAGAGTCCCCATTCTTGCCACAGCAGTCCAGGAGGAGCTGGAGAAGGGGACCCCTGAGCCTGGGCCTGTCAATGCTACAGTAAGAGAGTCCCCTGCTCACAGGAAGGGGGGAGGAGAGGGGGAAAGGACTGATTCCCTGAGAAGGGGGAGGAGGGGAAGAGCAGACCTTCTTCCTCCCAGCATGCTTCTGCCCTGCAGGATGACCGGCACCACTCGGTCCTCATGTCCCTTCTCTGCGCCCATCTGGGACTGAGCCCCGAGGATATCTTGGAGATGGAGCTTTGTCTTGCTGACACGCAGCCTGCGGTAGGGAATGGTTGCAGGGACTCATGGGTGGGGATCGCGGGGATCCTGGCCTGCCCCAGTGTATCCCCTGAAGCACTCACCACCTCGGCCAGTCCCCCGGTTCTTCTCATCCCTCTTCTTCCCAGTAGACACCATGTCCCTCTGCCTCCAGGCCAGTGGTTCTCAAAAGGGCACTTTCGTGCTCCAGGCCTGCCTCCTTGGATGCCTGCGTGGGCCCTGGGAATCAGCCCCTCCAGAGATTTCTCCCCTCCTAGGAGTTTCTGCTGCAGGTGGTCGCTGTGTACTTTGAACCCACCCTGGCCCTGCACCCCTGAGGGCAGAAGTCCCGGATACGGCCCCCGTTTTTCTGGAGCCTGCCCTCGAGTCCCTCCCGGTTGCCCACAGCAGGAGATTATGAAATCTTCGGATGTTTGGTCCTCTTTGAATGTGCACTTTCTGGGCTGGTCTCCTCTTCTGTTTATTTCCTTAGCTTTCCTTGTGTCCGTTCAGCTCCCCCCTTTTCCCCGTCCCACAGGAGCTGGTAGGAACCGTAGACATCATCCTCCCATCCCTCAGCTCCTGCCCAGCTCCATTCCCCGTTGTCCATTCAGCCCGACCCAGCGGGATCCCAGCGCCCGAAGCCGGGGGACAGGGCGGGCTTGCACACACAGCCAAGGAGGCTCGCTCAAACCCAGGCCTTTGGGAGCAGGGAGAAGCAGTTGAGTTGGGGCGGAGGGTTGAAGGTTGGGCCGACTGTCCTCTTTCTAGGTCCTGGGTGGTGCCTACGAGGAGTTCATCTTTGCCCCTCGGCTGGACAATCTGCACAGCTGCTTCTGTGCCCTGCAGGTGAGCAGCGGGGGTGCCCGCAGGCGGGGCACACCGCCGGGAGAAGCTGTGGTCGGGGGACTGCCTCAAGGCCTAGCAGGTCCTAGGAGGGCCACTGGCCACCTCCTCCGTCTGCTGGCGCTCGGGGGACTGTGGGGGGGAGGGGCCGGGGCTGAGGTAGGGGAAGGCGGAGAGGCCAGCTCGGGCACCACGGGGTCTCCTCACCTGGCTCCACTGCGTCTCTTTTATATTAGCCTCTGCTTCCCGGAGGGGCCTTCGTGTCTCATGAGGCAGCATCACCCTCCTCCCTCTGCTCCCCCTGCCCTCCAAGCTTACGCCCACCCAGCCTTCTGTCTGTGCCCTTGGGGTCTCCGTGGGGCCGGCTCTCTTCCTTCCAGTCACCTTGGAGTGACCTTCTTTCTACCCTAGTCAGTTCTATTTCTTTCTTTCCTCTTGCTCTCTCTCTTTTCATCCCTCTCTCTCCCACCCCATCCTATTCTCGGAGACAGGCTTTGGGCCTTAATGGAGACCAGGGCCGAACCTGGGACCTGTGTCCCCTTGATGGAGTCCCAGTCATCTCTGTGGACCTCGATCTTTTCACTGGGGCCTGTTCGTTTATGTGCTCTGTGTGCTGTTTTTGACTTCCCAGGATTCTCCACTCTTCTCCTCCATTTTATTCATCCTCCTGCCTTTCACGTAGGCAGGTAGGGGAGCACACCCAAAGGGTGGTTCTCCCAGCCCAGCTGAAAGGTCTCCCGCAAGCCAGCCAATGCCCTAAGGGACAAAGGCCGGTCAAAGGCCCAGCCCGCTTCATCCCGGCCGTGACAACAACAGGCAGCCGGGAGCGTGAACCTGCCAGATATTGGTGGGCAGGGTTATGGAAGAAGGAGCAGTGAGGAGGATGCTCTTGATCCCCCCCCCAAACAGGCTTTGATCGACTCCTGTGCGGCCCCTGCCTCTTTGGCCGCGGAGCCCCACGTGCGCATGATCGCTCTCTATGACAACGAAGAGGTACGTGGAGGGCCCTGTGGAGGGTCTCTTCTGTGGAGGGGGTCCCCTCTGTGAAGCTTCCCGCAGCCAGCTTGTGCCAGGCACCCCCCGTAAGCCAGGGCTGTTCTGGAAACCACAGAGCTGGAAGGCCTATGCTCCCTTAGCACTTGGTCGCCCTGGCTCAGCATGTATCAGTTTCTAGAGGTGTGACCATACCTCCCGTGTGCCACATGGTGAGCTCCTCAAGGACAGGGACTCTGCCCTTCATCCTGTAGCCCCAGGGCTCAGCGCATGGTAGGGCCTCGCTCTGCGCACTCCCGTGAGGTGCGCTCTTAGACACCGTCACAGAGCCTGAGCAGATGGGTCCTTCTCTCTCCTGGAACTGTACGGGTCAGAGTGAGCAGTTGAGGACAGGTCTCTGCTGTCCCGAGCACTTGGCTGCCATCTCAGGATGCAGGCCGCCCGGCTGTTCCCGCTCCTGCCATCGTGTCTATACTGAGTGAGGAGGACGGGAGGAAGGGGCAGAGGGAGAGTGCACGCCCATCCTTTTAAGGCGCAACCCGAAGGGGGCGTTCCTCACTGCCGTGTTCCATGGAACTCCTTCGGCATGGCCACATTAGCTGCAAGGGAAAGCTGGGAGTGTCCTCTCTAACTGGGTGGTCCTGTGCTTAGCTGCAATTTGGGTGTTTTCCTGTGCAGCATAGCGTGGATAGCTCACAGTCTCTGTTACGTGCATAAAAGACGATTGGCCAGTGTGGTGGGGCACCTGTGCGAAGCCCCAGATGTGAGGGTTGGGGGAGGAAGAGGGGAGGAAGGTGCAGGAAGCCCACAGAAAGTGCTCTTTCTGCCCCAGAGATGACATAGGACTAGTTCGGCCCCAGCCCACCCTCAGGTTTTCAGGGGCACAGCGTTGGGGAAGTTGCTGACAACACCCCACATTCCTCATCCACTGAGTCAGCAGAGTCCTGGGCACCAGTGGTGGTCCTGGGTGTGGGGCCCCTCTCCCTGGCTTCCGGCTCTGGCAGTGTCTGCTGTCACCAGGTGGGCTCCGAGAGCGCCCAGGGGGCACAGTCATTGCTGACAGAGCTGGTGCTGCGCCGACTCTCAGCCTCACTCCAGCACCTGACGGCCTTCGAGGAAGCCATCCCCAAGTCCTACATGATCAGCGCAGACATGGCGCACGCCGTGCACCCCAACTACCTGTGAGTCTGCCGGGCCAGGCGTGCAGTCCTCACAGCTGGAGACCCGAGTGGAACCTGCCTTCAGGCTCAGCCCCAGCCCCAGGGCCCCAGCCTCTCCCCCCTTCCCCTTCCTCCTCACGCTGGCTGGAAGGTCAGTGGTGGCTTCCTTTTGACTGCGCCAAGACGCAAATGGGTCAAAGTCATGTAATGCCCAACCCGGGTATGTTGAATAGACTCTCTCTACAGCCTTCTTTCCACCCACTGCTAGAGGATGCCTGGGACACTGTTTGGCATGCCCGTCAGGTCCTACCGCGCTGGGTGGGGAAGAATGCTGTGGTGCATTAGTGATGTTTCCAGGGCGTAGCTAGAGGTGGGTGTTGGGAGACCCCCTCCTGTTTGCCATCCACAGCCTTGACTCCGTCTCTTACAGGGACAAGCATGAGGAGAACCACCGGCCCTTGTTCCACAAGGTGAGATGCACCTGTTTCTCCTTAGGGACTTGAAGGCCTGGCTGGTTCTGGGCCCCGTCTCCTTCCCTGTGGGCCCATCACCCACGAGTGCCTCACCCTCGCTTCCTGATTTCCCTCTCCCCAGGGCCCTGTGATTAAGGTGAATAGCAAGCAACGCTATGCCTCGAATGCGGTTTCAGAGGCCCTGATCCGAGAGGTGGCCAATAAGGTCGGGGTGCCCCTGCAGGTGAGGCTGGGCCCTGCCTGGGAAGACGGGATAGAGGGAGTGGGACCGGGGGGGCATAAACAGATGATGCGTCCCCAGTGAAGTGGGGGGGGGTGCACACCTGGGAGCCAACCTTTGGTGGCTGGGCCTTCAGTAGAGCGAGAAGAATGGGTTTTGGATCTGGGCAGAGCTGGAGTCAGTGCTGGATGTGCTGTGGGCTAGCCCCGTGACTGTGGACGAGGTGCTCCGTTTCTCTGGGTCAGTTTCCACACCTGTTAAATGGGGCTGATGATGAGGCCTCTCCTGGATTTCTGTGAGACCTGAAGATACAGTGTGCTTGTGACACATGGGTTTAGTCCTGCTTTTTTCCCATCCAGCTCCCTGTGTTTCTCTTCCACACCCTGGGCTCCTCCACAAGTGAAGTTCAGGACTGGGGAGGCTGGAACTGCCACTTGCTCATTTTCATTCTTGCCGTGGCAATGGCCCATGTCGTCAGAAATAGGTGGAGGTAGAGCTATAAGGGACTGGGGCCCAGGAAGTCCAGTGACACACAGCAAGCAGGTCCTGGTGGGTCAGGACCAGGTGCTGGCATCCTGCCTCCCAGTTCAGGGCGCTCTCTGCCAAATGGAGCCCCCCCTTGCCCCACGTAGACCTGAATGTTCCCTTCTCGGGGAGGCCTCTCTGAGGAAGTGACCCTTGGAGCTGAGACTTTAGAAAGAGGCAGCTGTGGGTGAGTCTGCAGGGAGAGCATCCCCGCAGAGGGAATGAGTGCAAAGGCCCCAAGGGGCACAGGAGTGCACTCGGCCTGTCAGGAGGGGACAAAGCCAGAGCGGTAGAGGCGGGGTGAGAAGCGGGGAGAGAAGCCTACACAGGCCAGTCATGCAGGGCCTCCTAGGCCATGGAAGGGGGTCTGCATGTTCTTCTAAGGCAATGAGAAGACATTGGGGGAATTTTCTTTAATTAAACTCACAGCAGAAGCAGGACATGTGTACTTTAAAAAAAAAACAGGAAACACAAATAGAAATAAGAAAACATCAACCCACAGAGATTTGTGTATATGCTTTCAGATTTTTTCCTATGCATGTACTTAACACATATTTTATAAAAAGTGGAATCATTTTGAATGTATTGTTTGCTTCCTCTTCACTCTGTATTCTCTACATTTTCATTTCAGTACACTTCTGTTTCAGTAAATTTGTACCTAATCCTAATGCACAGATTTTTTTTTTTTTTTAAAGTGAGCTCTATGCCCAGCGTGGGGCTTGAACTCACAACCCCGAGATCAAGAGTCACATGTTCTACCGACTGAGCCAGCCAGGTGCTCCCAGATCATTTTCAGTTTTCCCTAGTTATCCCCAAAATATTCTTTACAGATTCTTGTCCTACCTGAGTATCTAGTTCAGGACCACATGTTACATCTGGTTCATATGTTGCTTAAATATCTCATAGTGTAGTGCAACCCTCACCACCCCCTTTTAAAATAACGTTGAGGGCACCTGGGTGGCTCAGTTGGTTAAGCGACTGCCTTCGGCTCAGGTCATGATCCTGGAGTCCCGGGATCGAGTCCCACGTCGGGCTCCCTGCTCAGCAGGGAGTCTGCCTCTCTCTCTGACCCTCCCCCCTCTCATGCTCTCTATCTCATTCTCTCTCTCAAATAAATAAATAAAAAATCTTTTTAAAAAAATAAAATAAAATAAAATAACGTTGATTTGGGGCGCCTCGGTGGCGCAGTCTGTTAAGCATCAGACTCTTGGTTTTGGCTCAGGTCGTGATCTCAGGGTTGTGAGATCGAGCCCCGAGTCGGGCTCTGCCCTCAGCGCAGAGTCTGCTTGGGATTCTCTCTCCCTCTTCCTCTGCCCCTCCCGTTCGTGTGCTCGCTCGCTCTTTCTCTCTCTAAATAAATAGATAAATCTTCCAAAAAAGTAAAATAAAATAACATTGACTTTGAAGAAATGAGGCTCATCATCCCACATGATGTCTCACTTTCTTGGTTTGTCTGGTTGCTTCTTTGTGGTGGTGCTTAGCTGGTGCCTCTAGGCCCTGTATTTCCTGTAAATTGGAATTCATGCCCAAAGGCTCGATAGATTCAAGTTAGACATTTTTGGCCAGAAGACGTCATGACTGGTGTGTCCTTCATGTTGCATCATCCATGTATTATCTAGGTGATCCGCCCCTAGTGATGATAAGATTGAGCACCTGATTGGGGTGCCCTCAAACCCTCCATCATATGGGGGCTTTCCTCCTCTGGCTGGACGGTAACTGTGTCAGTGATGAGTTCTCTATCAACCAGACACCTAATGGTTTTGACACCCATTGACAGTCCTTGCAAAATCAGTAATTCCATCCCTCCAATTCATCCCTCTACGAGTCATCCCTTCAGATATTAGCTGCTAGTCTTCTGAGAAGCGGAACTTTCTCCCCATCAACTAGGGCTATTTGGTTATCATGAAATATGGTTTCTTCTGGAAAGACCAGATAAATGCCCATTCTTTCCCTTTAATAACCAGTTTTCAAGGTGACGTATGTTAATAGCCACTTCAAGAGGTGACGCATAGGGTTTTTTTCTTTTCCTTTTTCTTTTTTTTTTTTTTAAAGATTTTATTTATTTATTTGAAGGAGAGAGAATGAGAGAGAGAGAGCACATGACAGCGGGGAGGGTCAGAGGGAGAAGCAGACTCCCTGCTGAGCGGGGAGCCTGATGCGGGACTCAATCCCGGGACTCCAGGATCATGACCTGAGCCGAAGGCATTCGCTTAACCGACTGAGCCACCCAGGCGCCCCTCTTTTCCTTTTTCTGACATTAAATCAGATTTTCATTGGTTCAGTGTAGATCCAATGCACTGTAGTAATTTTATTTTATTTATTAGAGAGAGAGAGCGCAGGGGGAGGGGCAGAGGGGGAGGGAAAGAGAATCTCAGGGAAACTCCCCACTGAGCACAGAGCCTGACACGGGGCTCGATCCCACGACCCTGAGATCATGACCCAAGCCGAAATCAAGAGTCAGATGCTTAACCGACTGAGCCACCCAGGCGCCCCTGTAGTCACTTTATTTCATCGTCAGATAGTCATAACTGACCAGTGGGAGTCTTGCCTTTGGACATGCGTCCTTTGACAGGACTCTTCAAAAGTTTTCTTGCTTTCTGTACAACAAGAAATTGCAGGCTCATCTCATTCATTTCTCTCCCTAGACATGGCAGCTTTGGAAGGATGGTGATTTTGGAGACTGTGGTCTGACACCCTGAGTGTCTGTTGTTATCATGGGGGACAGTGCTTTGGGGTCACTTCTGTTGACGTAGCTAGAAAAAAATATGTTTTGAAAACCATGAGTTAATACTATAATTCTTATTCAAAAAAAATAATAGTTATTACTTAATCTGATTTTATAATTCTGTTTTCCCTCACACTGAAAATCTCAACATTGTACATCATAGTATGACTTTCTTATTTATTTTTTTACCAGAATATAAAGGAAATGGTTTCGGAATGCCAATAGCAATATTTCTAAAAACACTAAAACTGCTGAATGATTGTTCTTTGTGTGTGTATGGGGGCGGGGAGAGAGTGTATGTTAAGCAAGCGGTTGATATAAACGGCACATTTTTTTTTTTTAATTCCCTTGCCTGCTATGGATTCTTAATGGAAGGCAAGATGGTGGTAGCCAGAATGAGGGTGGCAGTAGTTCAGACGGAGAAAATGGGACCAATGCAGAATATACTGTCCTCTGGGCCTGCCATTTAATGTGGGCTTCCTGTTTTCATTCTGGTCACATCCACTCCCTGAGGGGGCAGAAGTGGGCCCCTGTCAGCCCTGCAGTTCTTAGGCGCCTTCCTCTTTGGGCTTAATGAGCAGACACTGCATGCCGTTCCGAGCCTCTCCACCCTTCCCTAGGATCTCATGGTCCGGAATGACTCTCCCTGTGGAACCACCATCGGACCTATCTTGGCTTCTCGGCTGGGGCTGCGGGTTCTAGATTTAGGCAGCCCCCAACTGGCCATGCACTCCATCCGGGAGACCGCCTGCACCTCAGGAGTACTCCAGACCCTCACCCTCTTCAAGGTGACTCCTACCTGACCCATCCTCGCGGCAGCCGGGCTCGTTCCTCCTCCAGTGCCCGGATGGGTTGCTGGGGCAACATCATTGCTAGGTGGCCGGCTTGGGTGATGGGAGCTGGCTGTCTTGGGACTACCATGTAGGAGAGGAAAGGTCCCCATTCTTCTCCAGGCCCAGGGGCCCTGATCAGCCCCCAGAGGATAATGAGAGGATGGAGAGGGGGCGGGAGATGACAAGACTGGGAAAGTTGTCAAGTGTGGGTGAGCACCGTGCCTCTCTGGCTCGGCCCTGTGTTGGCGGGAGGTGTGCCGCAGGGCACCCCCAGCTGGCCTCCACTGATTCCAGATCCCATGTTGCTTTCCATTTTAGGGCTTCTTTGAGCTGTTCCCTTCTCTGAGCCGTAACCTCTTAGTGGATTGAGGCCTCTTGGAAAGACTTCTCTTGCACTTGAGAAGTGGTCAGTTGAGCTGAAGCTGGATTATTAAAGTGGATTTCTCACTCAGACTCATTCTGTTGTACTTGTTTGGGAACCGCAAGGGTGGGAGTTGAACCTAGCTTTGACCTCTGAAACCAGAACAGAGTGGGTAGGGAGGAGGCAGGTAGAGGAGGCCGCAGCTCCTGGGAGCTGATGGAGGCCTGATCCCGAATCTCTTTTCCTCAAGGCCATGCCTGAAGTCGGTGACAGGTAGGTGGGTCCACAATTGGAAGGTCCCTTCTCCCATCCCTAGTCCTCTTTTCTGGGAAGTGGCCTCAATGCACTTGCATTACCAGAAGAGTCCAGGAGCCCTTCTTAGTGCTGTGAGGTCTCCACACCCAGCACGAGGCCCCCAGAGCCCGTGCATTCCTCTCCCTGCCCCACTCAGTCTCGTTAACTTTTATAAGCAGTCTCTTATTATTCAGTGTTTTTTTCCTCTGGTTAATAATTTCCACCCCATCATTTCTCCCTTCTCCTTTCTTTTTTCTTCCTTCCTTTCTTCCTCTCCCTCCTCCTCCATTCCCTCCTCTTCCTGCTCTTCTTGTGTTTGTTCATCCCCCTTCTTTGCCTTACAGTTTGCCTAATTTGTGGCTTCCCCCGAGAGCACCAGCAGTCTTACCTGTTAGTGCTAAGTGTGCTGGTGACAGATGCTGCCATGGGACACCAGAGGGTGACAAGGCTCTGGCTGGCTGAGGCTGGCCTTCAAAGGCACGCTGCTTTGGAACTGAGCGCCCCCTAGTGTTGATGTCCTAGAATTCCCGCAGAGCAGAGACCAGGTGGCCACACCTGATCACCTAAGTCTGGAGGGTTTTCTCAGTATGCCGTAAGCATGAGATAGGAGTATTTTTATTTCCTTCCTTGTCCTTTGGTTGAACTGGGTGATTTTTGGAGGACGTATGGTGATATCTGGACTCAGGCAGCCACTGCCATCCCATGGGGACTGCTGGTGCTGTTTGTAATAGTAAAGTGTGGGCGGTGTCGGTAGAAGACATGGCTAGTAACCCACCCCCGTCCCTCACTTTGATCACTTGGGTGGACTTGGCCCAACTTCCACCTGCCAATAGTAGCATTTCTTTGCCCGGGGGACATGAGTTTGCTGCGTGTCTAGTTTCCCACTGGAGGCATTTGGAAGTGCTAGGAAACAGGCTCCCCACCCCAGAGACTCCAACCAGAGACTGTCAAGACTCTAAGAAGACTCCAGCTCCCTCACATCTGGGAGATCACTCTGACATGGGTAGTTGACACTGGCCCCCTGACCCTAGCAGAATTAAGCCCGGTAACAGGCCCCTTCACTGCCCGCCCTCCCTTCCTTGTCTCGCATCCCCACGCCCCTACCGGCGTTTCCCTCCACCTCCCAAATAAACTCCTTGCACTTGGATCCTTGTCTCAGGTCTGCTACTGGGGGAGCCTAACCTAAGCTAGTGTTCCTTTGAGAGTGGGAATAAGACAAGGATGCCTGGTTTTCTATTGCCAGTCAACATCGTACTGTTGGTCCCCAGCTTGGGGATAAGGTGAGACAGAGGATAAAAGGAACACTGAAAGGGGAGGAGTGAACTTCCTTTTGATATGATTTGTTACGTAGAAAATCTGAAGGCTATATTACTTGAATTAATATCAAGATAGCTGGCTGAAAAATCAATATACCAAAATTAATTCTATTTCTTTAGGCCAGCAATGAATAATAGCTAGAAAATGAAATTTTTAAAAGGACAACTTCCACAAAGCATAATAATCAAGTACCTACGAATAAGCATTAAAAGATTTCTTTTTTTTTTTTTTTTAAATGTTTTATTTATTTATTCATGAGAGTCAGAGAGAGAGAGAGAGAGGCAGAGGTGAGGGAAAAGCAGGCTCCCCGCCTAGCAGGGAGCCCGATGCGGGACTCGATCCCAGGACCCTGGGATCATGACCTGAGCCGAAGGCAGACGCTTAACCATCTGAGCCACCCAGGCGCCCGCATTAAAAGATTTCTATAGAAAAAATTATATGAAAGGAGATCCAAGTAATTTGGAAGATAGGTGTTATTTGTGGACGTGAAAATCAATATTGTAAAAATACTGGTTATCCTCCAAATTGATACATAGATTCATTGCCATCCTAATAATGTAATGGGTTTGCTCTTTTCTGCTTAGAAATAGTGGAAGTTGACACGTGGATTCTATAATATATATGGAAATAGCTAAAACAATTTGAAGAAGACAATCGCCTTACCAGTTATCAAAGCTTATTACAAAACTGATTAAGACAGTATATGAATTGGTTCAAGGGTTGACTGACCAGTGACAAGTGAATATCTGATACTTGATTTGTGATGAGAGTGGCAACTCAGATGATCTTTTCAATAAATTGTGCTATGAAAATTGAATATCCATATGGAAAAATTTAGTTGGAACCCTCCCTCCCACAATATGCAAAATCAGTTGCAAATGGATTTTAGATCTAAATATAGATGGCAAAATAATAAAGCTTTTAGAAAATATTTAAAGGAGAGTATCTTTATGATGTTGGTTAGGGGAAGATTTAAATAGGATACAAAGAACACTACGCATAGAGGAAAAAATTGACATATTTGACCTCATTGAAATTAAGACATCATTAAGGGGATTAGAAGGCTTATTTGCAACACATGTAATTGACATAGGGCTCATATTCAGAGTACATAAGACCTACAATCAGTAAGAAAAGTCAGATATCTAAAAGAATGGGCAAAATACTTAAATGGGCACTCCATAATAAAAAGCCATTAAATATATGAAAACTTCTTGCTCTACTTCATTAGTCATCTTAGAAATATTGGGTTGAATCGTGGAATTGTTTATGTTTGACCATTTTGACCTACAAAATGGCAATTTCATAGGGTTTAATCTAATATAAATTAAAACCATGATATGTCACCACTGTACACCCATTATGATACGTGAAATTTTTAAAATCTGACAATACCAAGTGTTGGTAAGGACGTGGAACAGCAGTAACTCTCATACAATGTCCGTGAGAATGTGAAGTGCCAACCGTTTAGGACATCAGTTCAGCATTAGCCTCATTGACACAGCTACTCTACTCCCTTAGACCTCCTCAGTAAAAGTGAGGTAAGGAAACGGAAGGACTCCATAAACTGCTTTTTGCTCCTTTTCCTGCTTTTCTTCCTGCTAAGACTGTACACCCACTTTGCACATGCCACATAACGCAAACAGCATATGTCCTCCCTGTAAGGGACAAAGAGTTAATGATCTCTTTAGAATAGCTAACATCTAAGGAAGGACCAGATGAGAATGACCGGACGAAGCCCTCCTATGCATATTCCAGACAACTCACGCTAGACATCTCAACGCCAAGCCCGCTTGGCTCCAAGGAATAATACCTGGGTCCTTGTCTTTTCTCTAACTGGTTCCTGGATGCTTGAGAGGACACGTACACTGGGCCACAATCCTCAGTAAACACCCCAGATACCAAGCAAAGATGAGAATCTCTCTTCCTTTCCTCTCTGAGTCACTCAGACACTGCCTCTGTACCTGCACTCTCTCTCTACCTTCAACAAACTCTGCTTTCATCTCCTGCTGGCTTGCATTTGATTTCTATCTTGCATGCAGCCAGAAACCCTCTTGGCTGGTCCTGTGGGACCCTTCCTGGGTCCCTGGCCCCCGCCTGCTGACATCAAAAGCATTTGCATGTGCACCAAGTATATTCATAGCAACTGTTCCTAAGATTCCCAAACTGGAAACAACCCAAGGGTCCATACACAATACAGTAGACACTGGGAGAGATCCCAGTTTTGTGGGGGCTGAAACATACAATTTGGGGACCCTCTTTAAGTAAAAGAATACAAAATTACAAATAAAAATTTAGTATGAAAGCAAATATAAGAATGAGGACATTTAAGGAAGAATTATATGCAAAAGCCACATGATCATCTCAATAGATGCAGAGAAAGCATTTGACAAATCCACCATCCTTTCATGATAAAAAAACAACAAACATTTAACACCCAGAAATAGAAGGGAACTTCCTTAATCTGATAAAGGGTATCCATGAAAAACCCACAGATAAACATCACACTCAGTGATGAAAGAATGAAGGCTATTGCCCTAAGGATCAGAAACAAGACAACCATGTCTGTTCTCACCAATTTTAGTCAACATTAGACTGGAGCTTCTATCCAGGGCAATCAGGCAAGAAAAAGGTGTAGCTAGAATGAAAAATATAGTATAACAAATTACTTTTGCAAATCATATAAAAATATTTGATCATGTGAACACATTGCTAGGGCTCCTCCCAGAGCCTTGGAAGGGATCTGTGAAGATGAGGACCCCCAAAACTGGAGGTTCCTCAGCCTCTGAATCGTAGTGTAAAGTTATCACACAATGGAAGACTATAAAGCAATGAAAATGAATACGGGTACTGTTTCATCCAATGATACGGGTAAGTCTTTAAAGTATAATATTGGGGGGGGATGCCTGAATGGCTCAGTTGGTTAAACATTTGACCTTGGCTCAGGTCATGATCCCGGGGTCCTGGGATTGAGACCCGTGTTGGGGTCCCCGTTCAGTGGGGAGTCTGCTTCTCCGTCTTCCTCTGCCCTTCCTCCCACTCATGCACACGAGTGCTTTCTCTCAAATAAAATAAAATAAACAAAATATAATTTTGGGATGCCTGGCTGGCTCAGCCAGTAGAGTATGTGACTCTTGATCTCGGAGTCATGAGTTTGAGCCCCACAGTGGGCATAGAGATTACTTTAAAAAAATCAGATATATGGCGCCTGGGTGGCTCAGTTGGTTAAGCATCTGCCTTTGGCTCAGGTCATGATCCCAGGGTCTTGGGATCAAGCCCCATGTTGGGAGGGGGGGTCCCTGCTCAGCAGGGAGTCTACTTGTCCTTTTCCCTCTGCCCCTTCCCCTGCTCAGGCTCACTCCCTCTCAAATAAATAAATAAAATCTTTTAAAAAATACAATATGTTGAACAAAAAGCAGTCAGCACAAAGTAATACATATTGTAATTTAGTGAGTTGAATAGTGTCTCCCCAAAATTGCTGTCTCCCTGGAACCAAATTGGAATGTGTCCCAATTTGGAAATTGGGTCTTGCAGATGTAATTGGTTAAAGTTCTCGAGAAGAAACCCACCTGGGTTAGGTGGGCTCTAAATCCATTGATTAGTGTCTTTAAAAGAGAAAGGAGAGGGAGATGTGGACACACAGAGACATAGCAGAGATGCTGTCACAGGCCAAGGAGTGCCAGGAGTCCCCAGAAGCTGGCAGAGGCAAACAAGGATACTCCGTTGAGCCTTTGGAGGGAGCATTCCTCTGCCAACACCTTGATTTTGGACTTCTGGGCCCAGAAGTGTGAGAGAGTACATTTTTGTTGTAGAGGGCAAAATGGAGTCCCTCACGTCAAGCAGGTGCCCGCGTCAAACAATGACACAAGCAGATAAGGTATTGGTACCAGGACCTATCTCTGGGACCGGCATCAGCCGACACCCCAGAACTGATAATGAGCAGAACCAGAACAGGTCTGCAGAGACCCCAAACCAATGAAATCCCTTTAAAAAGGGGAGCATTTTGGCAGCAAACTGGCAGCAGACTCTTCAGACCTGACCCCTCTATGTCTGACCGCTTAAAAAATGCAGTGGCCACTGAAGCCTCTGCCCAATCGATCTCTGAACAGAACCGAGATCCTTCCCTGCTTGCACATCAGAAGCAGTCAGTGCCGAGAACGGACCCGGACCAGACAGGACCAACGCCTTATCTCAACGGTGCGCCCCACAGACTGACTTCGCGTTTGGTTCGTTCACTTCCTGCACCCCCTCTGTTATCTTGTTTGTTGTGTGGTTTGTCTTCTACCTTGCTCTGTGCATTGTGTAAGAAGCCGAGTTTAATCACATGGTGAGATGTCACCAAGTTTGGAATCCTGAACCCGCTTTATAATTGCAATTTAACTTTGCTTTATGACTGAATAAAGCTGACATTGTGGAAAGACACAATGCGTGTGTGCGCCTTCCTAGTGCGCTCATGACATTTGTTTGAAGTCACCAAGCTTGGAATTTGTTGCAAGAGCCCTAGGAAGCTAGCCCACCATGTAATTACATTTCTAAACACCACTCTTCAGAAATGTGTGCTTAAGTAACACAACACACATCCATTGTTGCACAAGGACAAAGATAAGGAAGGGAGTTATGCCCCCAAAGTCAAGAGAGTGATTAACTTTGGGGGGGAGAAGGGGAGATGTAACCTGGCAAGAACAAGGAGGTGTTTCTGCACATATTGGCAGCATTCGGTCTCCTGGAGAGCACGACATGGCTGTTCACACTCTAATAATCTGTTGAGCTGCACCCTTATGTCTTATCCACTTTAGTTTATTTGTATCACTTTTCACAACCATCAGGTAAAAATACTCATAAAAGGGGGGGGGTTGGAATGAGGCAGCTGGGTGGCTCAGTCAGTTAAGTGTCCGACTCTTGATCTTAGCTCAAGTCTTGATCTCAGGATTGTAAGTTTAAGCCCTTAGGGCATGGAGCCTACTTAAAACGGGAGCAGGGGGGGACCATAAAATCCTTCAAACACAAAAGTTGGCATTAGACACATTCTAAATTGAAAGAGGAGAGGAGTTCCTCTAAGATGATTGGGTTATTAGATGTAAAGAAATGCCCCCTTCTTGCCCAATACACCCGCGAAGCTCAGGATAGGCCCTGGGGAGAGAGTAGATGAGAGGGTCAGTGGGGGTCTCCTGGAAAATCCTCTTCCCTTGGCCAGGCTACCCTTGCTTCCCCAGGGGGTGCCGCTCTCCACTGACCTCAGCTGCCGGGGACTGGAGACCACGCTTCCTTTGCTCCCTTGTACACAGCCTCTTTTCCAGATTTCCACCAGGGATGATCACATCCTCGAGGGGAGACCCTGTTCCCTCACAAAGGGTCTTACAGACCTCAACACAATGATATTATCTCCTTCCCTGGATATCCACAAGGAGGCACGTTAATGGAGGCCCATGCCTTGCTCATTGCACCCCCTCCCCACCGCTCCCAAATAACCCCCAGACAAGAAGCTCCTGCGGAGCCTCCAAGGCTGAGTCCGGCTTCGGTGAGGCTGCCTCAGGGCTCCCCCTCTCCCCATCAGGGTGAGCAGCCTCTGTGCTTTGGGACTAGCTGGGGTCTCCCCCATCTTCCCGATGAGCTGTGAAGCAGGACTCCTGAGTTCTGCTCCTGATACTCCTGCAGACCAGGCCTGCCCTTCTGGGTTTCAAGGTCTCTCACCCACTGTGGGGCTTGGACTGTGGTCGGAGAATCCCAGGGAGGCTGAAGCTGAGGTGGAGCAGAATTCCACTCCCACCAGGTCTGTATAGCATGTGTTGTTCTCACATCCAACATTGCCATTCCATTCTCATGGCTCCCTCACGGGGTGCCCATCTAACGGATGAGAACACTGAGGCAGAGACGTTTCCTACCTGTCTCTGGACCCAGAGCACCTTTTATTTGTTCAACAACTATGTACTGAGCATCTACTCTGAGATCGGTCTGGAGCTAGACACTGACCTGTCCCCCTCGCTCTCGCAACTACACTCCAGTGAAGAGGCAGAAATGAACAAGTCATTATGAATAGCGGTGTGTGTTGTGGAGGAGAAGAGGGGTAGAAGTGAGGTGGTAATGATGCGAAGGGAGAAGAAACACACCTCTGAGAGGGTGGTATTGATGCTGAAACAAAGGGACAACAGTGAGGGCGGGGAGAGGAGGAAAGAGTTTGCAAGAGCTCAGGGGTTCATGAATGCAGAGGAAGCCAGTGTGGCTGGAGCACGGGGGGAGAGAGAGAGAGAAGGCAAAGACCGGAGAGGGAGGGGAGGCTAGGTCATGCTGCGCCTTACAGGCATGGGGGGGGGGGACGGTGTCAGCGATTAGTCTGAAGTGTAAAGGAAAGCCGTGGAAGAGGAGTAAGCAGTGGAGAAACATGCTTCAATTTCTATTTTAGAAAGTTCCTCCTGGTGCTTATAAAAGAGATTGTTGGGAGGCGAGTGGAACAACATGAATTCTAGGCTCCTGGGACACACCTCAATCTATCAGTTACTCCAGGCAACCAGACAAGAGGCAATCTCAGTAGCAGGTAAGAGATGATGGTGGTTTGAACCAGGGCGGTGGTATGGGGTTTGGAAAAGATAAAGCTTATCAAGGCCTGGGGGGTGGGGGTGGGGCAATGATAAAAAGGCGGGACAGTCATGGCCAATGTTAACTGAGCACTTACTATGTGCCAGTCCAGTCTACTTCTAAATGTTTCACAGAGTATTCAACTAATTAATCCTCCTAGGAACACTGTGAGCTAGATACTATTATCATCCTCATCTTAGAGGTGAACCGGGGCCCAGAGAAGTTAAAGTGCTGCCTGCAGGTGCTTGGGTTTGATCGCAGCCAATCTTACCTAGCACTCTGTCTGAAGGAGTACCCAAATAGGGGATCCTACTTCTCAAGAACTATGCCCAGACGCTGTTTACAGATTTTCAATTACACATGATAGCCACCTCCCCCGCCGCCCCCCCCCCGCCCATCTTTAATCCTTGGAGATAAGGAGGTGGAGGCGATGCTCCTGACACCCTCCTCCGGACACCCTCCTGTGTGATAGGGGTGTCCGGAAGGGGTTCTAGAGCGAGGCTCAACTATAGTCAGGAGCAGCCCACTTTTAAAAGCGGGACTCTGACGCCAAGACCCGGAAGAGCCCGGATTGGGGGCCTTGTAACCAGCCGCCGCAGTTGGCCCAGCTGCCGGAGGGGGGCGCTCGCAGCCGCTGCTGGGGTCTGGCCTAGGCCGCCGGCTGGAGCAGACGCTCCGACGCGACCATGCTGCAGCGGGCGCGGCGGCGGGCGCGCGGGGCCCGGGGACCTGTGGGGATGCGTCTGATTCTTTGCTTCGTGCTGTTGAGTAGCTGCCCGGGGGGCTGGGACGCCGTTAGTCCCCACGGTCAGGAGGAAAGCTGGGGGAAGGGCCGGGAAACGGGGGCTGCGGGAGTGGCGGGTGCACGAAGCTTGGGGGAACTGTGTTGGGTGGGGAAAGTCGTTAGGCATCTTGCAGGCGGGGGGTGGCGGGGGGCGTTAAAAATCGGAAGGTGGAGGTAGGACGGAGGAGAAGCGAGCCCCAGGGGAGACTGAGGGTTCAGCAGGAAGAATGGAGAGGACCCCGGGTGGGCCAGGGGACACAGATCCGGGCCACGAGGCCACGGGAGAAACAAGCACGCGCTGAGGGCCAGGGTGGAGGTGCCTGGAGGTGAGGGGTAGGCAGAAGGAGTGGGGCGCTCGGGCATCCAGTCCCGACGACCTCGAGGAGATGACTGGGCCCAGCCAGGCGCCTGGGCTTACTTACCCTCCAGCCTGGGGACGCAGGTTTGGGCAGCTGTGGGAGGATGCCTGGCCTTCCCCGCACTCGTGTTCCTCACCCTCCACTTGTCCTCCACGGGTCCTTGAACTTGGAGACCAGTGCGGAGGACTCCATGCAGGGCCCGCGCTCTGCGGATGGCTGGGTGGGCGGCGAAGGGGTGGTAGGCCCTGTGCAGACGCCTGAACCCTTTGGCCTTCTGGATTCTGCCCCACCCCACCCCGTCTACCTGGCCTGAGGAGGATCTGTATGGTAGAAGGATTATTCCCCACATCGTGCAGCTGGGTATACTGTGGCTTCCAGGATGAGATCCTGGGCTGCCAGCCCTAATAGTCTGAACCCAGGTTCCAGGTTTATTCTTCCAAAGATTCCAGAACTCTTTTCAGCTCTTCACCCAAGAAGCAGCTGAACTTCTTCCCCCATCCCCAGCCTGTCCACCTGTCTGTCCATTTCAATTTTTGTAGCCCTCTGAGGCTCTGCTCACCTGTCCATCTACAGGCTGTCTCTTGGCCCGAAGACTCTGCTCTTACTTGGAAGTCTGTGCCAAGGGTGAGTGAGACCCAGAGGATAAAGAGCAAAGGGCGGAGATGAAGGGAGAGCTGATAACCGGGAAGGGGGAGGGATCTGAGAGTGATGGTGGAGAGGGTGCTGCTTCTCTGCAACCCTGACCTCCTGAAGGCTTTTGGCCAATGTCCCTGCTAATGCCATTCTGTGCCCTTAGAGGGACAGGGCCAGGTGGGAATGCAACCGTCCAGGTCCTGGCAAGAAGTCATCAGCCTGGCCTTCCGATACTGGCAAGGTGTGCTCCAGCGGCTGGTGCCTCAAGGTGAAAGCAGAAGAGCTGAAAGAGAGAGACCAGGCTGTCAGGTGTAAAGGTGGGGGAGGAATCCCCGGCTTGACATAAAAAGCACCTTCCACAAATTTCTCTGCCTGGAACTTTCTCATCATACTCACCTTTGGAGCCTCACCTGCCCAGATCCTGAGCTAGACAGGGTTGGTGGTCTCCCAGGCTTCGTGGGGAAGCTGTTCTCGCTCGCCTTCTTTAGAGGAGCATGGTAGAGGCGATTAGAAGTCCCTGGAAGAGGTTGGCATCATCTCCTTGGGACTAGCCCCGTACCCCTCCCCACTGTGCTATTCAAGTGCTCAGAGCCAGGGATCATGGGGTCTCCAGTCAGACCCTCCCTCTCCCCCCCCCCCCCGCCATACACACATAGTCCAGATTCTGAACTGGGTTGAGTAGGCAGCTCAGAGTTTATGGCAAATAGAAGCATGACAGATGGAGCTGGAGAGTGGGAGGGGATTCCTTGGGGGGCGTCTGACCCTTCTTGAAAGCAGGGTTTCATGGTTGTAAGGGGTTCAGAAGGGAGATCTGCTTGGAGTTCAAATGACTGCTACTGATGATCATGGTGTCTAATGTGCCAGTAATGCCTTAGAGCTTTAAAAACATTGTGTACATCCTCAGCTTCATTCAGTTCTCCTAACAGCACTGTTGTTAAATTCACATTTGACCACTTACGGTGCACCAAGCACCGTGCTAAGAAACTTACATGGATTATCTCCTGTAATTCTCTCAACAATGGTTCATCATTTCATGGATGAGAAAACTGAAGCTTGGCCAATTTAATTAAGTTGCCCAGGGCCACAGAAGTAGTAAGAACAGGGATTCCAATGCTGAGGGAGGCAGAAGGCAAACTCCTGCCCCCCAGCCAGTCTCTGGATCCCTCCAATGCCCTGTGGTCCTTACGCACTTGGGGGAAAGCAGAAATTCTAATCACACTCTGGTTTCTGGGGTGGGCCAATCCAGCCGTCCCAAGTGTCACCTCACACTCCTCCCTTTCTCCCTGCAGGACTGTTCTGGAAGGATGATGACCCTCAAGATGTGAAGACTCAGAAGATGGAGGACATGCCCAGGCTCCATGCCTCAGAGACCTGCATGAGGGATGCACAGGCAGCCTTTTCCATCAAAACCACTATGCCAAGGTGGGTGAGGCCTGTGGTCTGTCCACACTGCGCATGACTGGTAGACAGAACAGTTGGGAAGGAAAGGAGTGTCAGGGTTGCAGGTGGGATCCATCAGAAGTCCAGTGGATAGAATGAAGAGAGCACCTGTCTGATTTCAGCCCGAAGCAATACCATGATACATTGGTCATGTCTGCAAAAGGAGGGGATTTGGACCCATGGCTACTACTTGGTATCCCTGGCTTAATCTTTGTTTTCTAGGGGCAAGTGCAAAGAGAAACTCTGATTGCTGTTCCCTAAGGTTAGGGGCCCTCAGGGATTTTGAAATTCTTCATTTGGATCCCATCTCTTTTCCTCTGGGCCTTTTCACCATTTCCTCTTCACCTTTGACTCCTGCCTTCCTTCCCCTCAGAGCCCAGTGACCAAGGTGAACAAGGAACAATGCTTGGACTCTGAAATGGTTCCAGAGGTCCTGAACCAAGAGATGACCAACCATGGCAAGGCCCCCCTACAGGGGAGGGCATGGCCTTCTCCAGGAAAACTGAGCCCACCCAGGGCCTGTTTATAGAGGGAGGCAGGGTGAAGGAGGGAATAGACATTGGTTGATGAGGAATGAAAAGACTCCCCTGAGGCTGATGGAGAACCTTCTGGAAGAGAGGGCCTGGAGGATGGAAAAGAACAGAGCTTCCAATACAGAGCCCACCCAATCCAGCCTCTGCCACTGCCCAGCTGTGATCTTGGACACATTCCCTAGGCTCTTCAAGTCCCTTCTTCTACATCTGTAAAATCGCAATGCTAATAAAGGCGACCCCTCTGGTGTTGCTGTGTGGATTAAAGACAATATATGAAAAATGCCAGTGGTTATGGGATTGAGGGAAAATTCTCCCTTTCCCCACTTGAGGGCGCCCCCACTTTCTCTCTCACAGAATTTATCACGGATTTCAGCAACTGCAGGATGCAGGGTCTGGGGGCCTCCAGTGGCCTCTTGTAAGATCAAGCACAGGCACAGAGCTTGAAGGGCCTGCAGAAATCTACTTGGGAGGTCTTACAACTTAAAAGAAATATTGACTCTCTGTTTTTCTAAGAAAATCTTGAGTATGACATGACCCTAATCCTTACCTTGCCCATCCATCCATCCATATCTATATATCTATGTAAATTTCTCTTTCTCTATACACACACATACATACATATATACACATTTATCTCTAAATATAAATCTAAAGCTACGATCCTTCAATGGGACAAGAGTACCCAGAGCCCCTCCCATTCAGCTTCCCCCTTGCTCTTCTCTGTGGTGTGGAGGAAATCACCTGGGGAAAAAGGTCTCAGGCATCCCCTTGGTCCCTTGAGCTCTTGGGAGCCCAGGTAAAAAACTACTCACCTCTTAGTTATCATTCATCTTTAGAGCTGAGGAACTGAGTGGGCAGGCCTGGAGCAGAGCCAGACCTGGTCTCCTGACCCAACTTTTCCCCACCCCAACCCCGCCTCCTTTTTCTCCAGGGCCCCAGGAGAGGTTGAGCTACTCTGCACATCAGACTTCTCCACACTAATGATAGCCTGAGGAGGTGGCATTTGAACTTTGACCTAAATGACACTAGGAAGCAGCCCGGGAAGATCTGGAGGAAGAGGCAGAGAGAATGACAAACACAATTGCCCTTAGGTGAGATTGCAGGGTCCTTCAGAGGAGAACAGACAGCAAGGCGTGTGGCAGGAGAGTGGCCCAGGACTACTCAGCATTCATAGTCTATAAGACAGGATTTGGGTTTTATTCTAAGTGCAATGGAAATCATCAGCGAGGGAAGGGCAATGTGATAAATATTTTATAAAGATACAGTGATCTGCTGGAAGATGGATTATGAAATGGACGGGTAGAACCAATTCGAACTATTTGGGGCTACTGAGTTGTCCAGGTGGGATCTGGTGGTACCCTGGACTAAGGTTGAGGCAGCATTGCTGGGAAGCTCCAAGCTGGACTCAATCCAGAGGCAGCCTGCACCTCAGAGGTGCTCCAGCCTTTTACCCCTTTCAAAGAAACTGGTCCTCCTGTCTGTCACCATGGCAGCTAGGCCTCCTTAGCTTGGATTGGTTGCTGGACCACATCGTTGGTCCTGTGACTGACCCCACAATGGGGGCCGGTTGCCATGGTTCTATCAAGTGTGCAAACAAGGAGCTAACATTCTCCTTCAGGCCCAGGGGACCAACCAGCCCTGTGTCTAATGGAAAATCCCTGAAAGGAGGTAAGATTAGAGATGGGGACCAGGGAAAGGCCTGTAGTCTGACAGCACCTGAGTCCCTTGTCTCAGGCCTTATTCACATCAAGACTGCTATGGAGACTTGCTTGCTCTGCATTTGGTGGGGAGGGCTGGGGAAAGGAGTTGCAACCCCTGCCTCAGAGCATTCATTGAAAATTCCTTGTTTCTTTCCATTTTAGGCTGTTTTTGAGCCATTCCCTAGTCTGAGTCATGAGTCACGAGTCACAACCTCACAGCTGATTGAGGTCTTAGGGGAAGCCTCCCATCCCCCACACCTTCCTGGTGCTCTCAAGAAGGACAATTTCAGGCTGATCCAAATTTGGATCCAAATCCAAATGAAAGCCGATTTTCAAGCAAACTCTTTCTACAGACTTGTTTGGAGGCAGGATAGGTAGGGTTTGGACCTGACCGGAGCCTCTGAGGTGAGAGAGGTGGGATCAGAACCCAGGGAAGGTTGGGGTGTGGGATTCAGAGAGCAGAGCCCTTGTTGCCCCCAATGCCTGGGTTCCGATCCCTTCCTTCTCCCCTCACAGATCATTTCTAAGGCAGATGAAAGGCAAGATGGAATCACAGCTGGAGGGGCAGCCATCCTCACCCACATCTCTTCTTTTTTTTTTTTTTAAAGATTTTATTTATTTATTTGAAGAGAGAGACACAGCGAGAGAGGGAACACAAGCAGGGGGAGTGGCAGAGGGAGAAGCAGGCTTCCCGCCGAGCAGGGAGCCCGACACGGGGCTCGATCCCAGGACCCGGGGATCACGACCTGAGCCGAAGGCAGACGCCCAACGACTGAGCCACCCAGGCGCCCCACCCACATCTCTTCTATCTGTGGAAAGAAAGTCTTCCCTCCAGACCTCGGGTCTGGCAGGCCTGGGACCTCACTCTGCCTGTGAGGTTCACAGTACCTTCTGCGCATTAGGGTCCCCTACAGACCAGTCATGCCAGCTCAAAACCCAAGAACCCACACAGAGAATTCTGTGACTATAGGCTTTGCACATTTAACATTCTGATACCTGTGGTCACTTTGCCCCTGGGAGAAGGGGACTAGCCACCATTGCTCAATCCAACCAAACTCCAGACATCCCATGCCTCAAGCTTTTTATTTCTCAAAGCACTTAGCTCATTGATCCTCACAAATAGGAGCACATGGGAAAGTACCAAACCTACTGTCTGTTGAGGCTGATGTGACAAAATATTATAAACTGGGCAGCTAAACACAACAGAAATTTATTTCTCACAGTTCTAGAGGCTGGAAAGCCACTAGGAGGCTCTGGCAGAATTGGTGTCTGGTGAGGACCTGCTTTCTGGTTCATAGACAGTGTCTTTTCACTGCCCTCACATGGACGAAGAGGCAACAGATCTCTCTGGGATCTTTTTTATAAGGGCACTACTCCCTTTCATGAGGGGTCCACCCTTAGGACCTAATCACCTCACAAAGGCCCCGCTTGCAAATACTATGTTATCATTTTGAGGGTTAGGATTTCAACATGTGAATTTTGGGGGGACACAAATATTCAGATCATCGCACCTACCTACTTATACAACCCAGGGAAATTAAGAGCCACTCCTCTGATAATAGAGGCTTAACCATGCTGCCAAAGCATGTCCTAACCCCTGCATCTGTGCATCTAAGGACATAGCTAAACCTAATGCTCAACTCATCACATTTATCTATGTCTGGTTTTTATTAGTTAGGTTGGCCCCTACCACCTATCCTACTTTTCCCTAGCATACATTCACTGTGTCTGGCCACCACAACACATGGTTCCTGCCTCTAGGCAACTGAAGCTTAGTCAGGGAAGTAAGTTATACATATAACATATCCATGCAATAGCTATTTATTGAACAACTGTGTAGCAGACCAGTAGATGCCCTGCTTCGTATCCCCTGGCCCATCTCTGAGTTTGCCTGTAGCTGCAGGTAGGCTATGTCTGTACACGCCAGCAGCTTCCCATCTCAAGCTGGGACTCTGCTTCTTATCCTGTGGGATTTCTGGAATGCCAGGGGATCTTGCCTACCTGTGCTCAAGACAGCTCTGAGGTGTCTGGGATTTAACACCCTCAGAGGTAGCTCTCAATAGTTAAGGACGGAGTTTAGTGGATAAATACCCCAGCAGATTCGTCCCTGGTGGGGAAAATCTGAGACAAGCTCTACACAGATCCTCAGAGGTCCCCAGTAGGGTTCATTCCCAGTTGCCCATGATGATGGTGAATTTTATGTGTCAGTGTGACTGGGTAAAGGGATGCCCAGATAGATGGTAAAACATTATATCAGTATGTCTGTGTGAATGTCTCTGGAAGAGATCAGTATTTGAATTAGTAGACTGAGTAGAGAAGATGCCTTCACTAATGCGGGTGGGCATCATCCAATCCACCAAGGACCCAAACAAAACAAAGAGGTGGAGGGAGGGTGAATCTGCTCTCTGCTTGAGCTGGGACATCCATCCTCTGCCGCCCCTGGACATCAGTGTTTCTGGTTTTTGGGCCTTTGGACTCAGATTGGAACTTATATCATCAGCTCTCCTGGTTCTCAGGTCCAGAGATGCAGCATTCCTGGTTTTCTGCTTGCAGAGGCAAACCATGGGATTTCTCAGCCTCCATCATCGTGTGCATCCTTTACTTCCTCATTTGGGGTTATTGAAACACTTTCAGTATTTGATTTTAATGCATCAATTGTGTTTTTTATTATCTTCCTATACTTTTTAAGTGGTTGCTCTAGGCATCTGAGTATACACATTTAACTTTCCAAGGTCTGCTTATAATTGCTGCTTTACGGGGCACCTGGCCGGCTCAGTCAGTAGAGCGTGTGACTCTTGATCTTGGGGTTGTGAATTTGAGCCCCATGTTGGGTGTAGAGATTACTTAAAAATAACATCTTAAAAAAAATAATCACTGTTTTACCATTTTAAGTGGAATGCAGAGGTCTTACCAGTGTACGTTCCTTCCCTCTTCCCCATTTATGTCGTAGCTGTCGACTAGAATCAATTACATCTACATACATTGGAAACTCTATCAATGTTAGAACTTTTGCTTTGAACCATCAAATGCTTTGTGAGTAATTCAAAAGGGGAAGAATAGCCTGTAATGTTTGCACAGATAGTTCCCATTTCTATTACTTTCTCCTTTCTTGATGTTCTGGGTTTCCTTCTGATATCATTTCCCTTTTATCTGAAGAGCTTCTGTTAGCAATTCATTTAGAACAGGTCTGCTGGCTACAAATTAGTTTTTCTCCATCTTTGTTTTACCTTCATTCCTGAAGTATATTTTGCTGGGTATAGAATGCTGCATTGACAGCTTTTCTTTTACCACTTTAAAAATGTTATTCCATTCCTTTCTTGCCCCTGTGGTTCATCATGAAAAATCCACAGTCATTTGGACTATTGTTCTCCTGTAAGTGATATGTTGTTTTCCTCTGGCTGTTTTCAAGATTTTGTCTTTGTTTTTAGTTTTTAGAAGTTTGATTATGATGTGTCAGGGCATGGATTTCTTCAAGTTTCTCCTGTTTGTGTAACCAAACCCAAGTTCATCTGCCTGACACAAGGCAAAGGCCAATCAATCACTGAGACATTGAGTATGCAGCAAGGAGAGGGTTTATTCAAGAGGCAGCCAAGTGAGGAGATGAAAGGGCAAGCCTCAAATTTCCCTCCCCAAAGGGGGAGGGTCAGGGATTTTTAAAGGCAAGCAGAAAAGGTTCTCAGTAAAGGAGAAAGAAGCTTCATGACCCCAAAATAAAGGAAGTTAGAGAGTATTATGTGAGGCAAAATAAGTCAGTCAAAGAAAGACAAATACCGTATGATTTCACTCATATGTGGGATTTAAGAAACAAAACAGATAAACATAGAGGGGGAAAAAAGAGAGAAGGAAACCAGAAAACAAACTCTTTACTCTAGAGAACAAACTGAGGGTG
Source organism: Neomonachus schauinslandi (assembly GCF_002201575.2). NCBI lineage: Eukaryota > Metazoa > Chordata > Mammalia > Carnivora > Phocidae > Neomonachus > Neomonachus schauinslandi. The sequence continues at coordinate 174,937,925 of NC_058405.1, read as the reverse complement.
TCTGGAGGGGCAGTGCATGGGGGGATGGGCTAAATGGGTGATGGGTATTAAGGAGGGCACTTGTTGTGATGAGCACTGGGTGTTGTATGTAAGTGCTAAATCACTAAATTCTACACCTGAAACTAATATTCCACTGTATATTAACCAATGAATTTAAATAAACACTTGGAAAAGAAAAAAAATAAAGGCAGTTACTAAGTAGGAGACGCTCATTTCATTTTGCTCTTTCATGTCAAAGAGGTGGCCATTGGTCCTGACTGGTTCTGGCCAGCTTCTTACTGAAAACTTGGGTCTCTGCAAAACTAAGTCAACACATGGTTATCAGGGTGTCAGGCAAGGATGTTATCTTATAGAAACAGGGTGGCAGACCCATTCTCAGAAAAAGTTGTACCTGTGCTTATCTCCCCCTTTAATCCTTTGGTTGCTGGTTTCATTTGGAGTTCACTGAACTTATTGGATCTGTAGGTTTCTGGCTTTTGACAAATCTGGGAAGTTTTCAGCCATTATTTCTTCAAATATTTTTAATGAACTACCCCTTTTCTCCTCTACTTCTGGGACTCCAATAACATGCTCGTTAGACTTTTAGCATTGTCCCACAGGTCCCTGAGGCTCTTGGTTTTTTTCCCCAATGTTTTTCTCTCTGTTGTTCTGATTGGATCACTTTTATTATTCCATCTTCAAGTTAATTGATATTTTTTTCTGTATTCTTATTCTGTTATTGAGCATTAAGTTTTTAATTTTGGTTATTGTATTTTTGGTTCTAAAATAGCACAATAGTAAATAAGTAAGTAAGTAAATAAATAAATAAATAAAATAGCACATTAGAGGAACAAACAGCGCAGCCAGTGGTAGGAAATGCAGTTGGAGAAGTAGGCCCAGAACTGGCTACTGGGGCCTTGCAGTTAGTAGCAAAGAGTCTAGATTTTATACAAAGAGCAGAAGAAAATCACTAGGGATTTTAAGGAAATGAACAGAATTATGTGATGTACAATTTTAAAAGACTGCCCTAGGGGCGCCTGGGTAGCTCAGTCGGTTAAGTGTCTGCCTTTGGCTTGGGTCATGATCCCAGGGTCCTGGGATTGAGCCCCACATCCAGCCCTCTGTTCAGCAGGGAGTCTGCTTCCCCCTTTCCCTCCGCCTGCCGCTCCCCCTTTTTGTACACACTCTCTCTCTCTCTCTCTGTCAAATAAATAAATAAATAAATAAATAAATAAATAAATAAATAAATAAAATCTTTAAAAAATAAAAAATAAAAGACCACCCTAGCACTGCTGGATAATGTATTGATAGAGGGCCAGAGTGGAACCGACAGGCCTGTTAGGAAGTATTGTTTTGATCTAGGGGACACTGTGATAGCTTGGACTGGGCAATTGCCTAGAGCTGAGTACTTCCAGCTGGCCATGCGCTCTACCCGGAGACAGCCTGAACCTTGGAGGGCGGGGGGGGGGGGGGGGCGGGAATCCAGACCCTCATGCTCTCCAAGGAAACATCTTCTGCCTCCTGTCACCATGGCAACTGTGCTTCATTGCCTGGATTGGTCGCTGTGGTGACATCAGCAGCACTAAGTGACTGATCCCCACAATGAGGACTGGTTGCCATGGTGCTAAAGTCTGCATAAAAGAATCTGCCACTTTTCTCCAAGTCAAGGTCCTTGACTAGCTCTAAAACTATGGGGACATCAGGGGAGGGAAGAGAAGATCAGATATGGGACCCAAGGGGACGCCGGCTGTCAAGCAGTTGCTAAGTCACTATGCCTCAGGACTTGCCCAAATCAGGACTGCTATTAGAGCCTATTATTTATTGGGGGAGAGGGGGTTTATGTTGCAGATGGGAAGTTCTCCAGCACATATACACACAAATTCCAAATCCCCTGTTTCCTTACACTTCAGAGCTTTTTAAGCTGTTTCCTTCTTGAGCAGAACTTTGTAGCTGATTGAGGCATCCCTGCATTACCAGCTAGAGGGGAAGTTCTAGGACAACCTGCTTCTGGATTTTTAAAGTGGGTTTTTAATCAAAACTCCTTCTGTGGGCTTGTCTGGTGGCAGGACAGGTGGGCTCCAGTCAGAGCCTCTGGAGTAAAATATGTAGGGCCAGAACAGAGAAGAGATTTGGGGTGGTGATGGTGCAGAGGGTAGCCTGGTTTCAGATCCCTTTCTCCTTCCAGATGTCATTCATCAGGTGAATGCAAGGCAGGGTAGGGTCACAGCTGAATTGCAATCCTTCCTCACCCTCTCCCCCCACCACAATTTCTGGTGATCTTTTTCCTCTTGGGAAAGGAACTTCCTCCCCTTGAACTCCAGGCCTAATAGGCCTGAGAACCTGCTTGGTCTTCTGAGGTTATTACTCCCAGCTTTAAGGTGCCTTGCAAGAATAGCAAAAAGAAGTGCAGTAGCAATGCCTACATAAGTTATTATTTTGCTAGCTATTTCCCTGGCAGTTTGAAATCTTTTTTTTCTTTAAGATTTTATCTTTTTATTTGAGAGAGAGAGAATGAGAGAGAGCACATGAGAGGGGTTAGGGTCAGAGGGAGAAGCAGACTCCCTGCCGAGCAGGGAGCCTGATGCAGGACTCGATCCAGGGACTCCAGGATCATGACCTGAGCCAAAGGCAGTCACTTAACCAACTGAGCCACCCAGGCGCCCTAGCAGTTTGAAATCTCAGAAAGGAGAGAGAAGCACTGCCACCTCTGCTCAACTAACCAAGAACCAGTATGTGCCTTTTTCCTATAGCATTATAGATCTCAAAGCAGATTCAGAATCATTTGCTCTTAGGCCTCAAATTATTTCTGTAAACAATTTTCAAATATGTATAGCACAAGTTGGTGATAACCAGATAAACCTCTAGTTCCTGGTGTGACAAAATGGCTTGTGTTAGTCTCCTAACATTGAATATATATGCCCTAGACAAAATATAAAAATAACTGTTTGAAAGCATGGAGACCACCCAAAAGCAAGAAAAGCTAGAGGGAATATAATCCTTGAAAAAAGGAAAGTCCACAGATGAGTCCTACACTTAACAGGCTTTCCTCCTAAGGACACTTCACAGTTTCCTGCAGCACATGGGGAAATAGAACTCAGGCAGAAAGTGGCAGTCTGACCAGCCTCAGAAACACAGGTTGGAGCACAGAAATGCCAGAGCAACTGGAAATTGAGGAAGAAATCTGGGAAATGAGTGAAGTGAACCCAAAATCCACATACAAATTTCCCTCAAATACTTAATTACCTTTTATTTATTTATTTTTAAAGATTTTATTTGTTTATTTGAGAGAGAGAGAATGAGAGAAGCAGGAGGAGTGGCAGAGGGAGAGGGAGAAGCAGACTCCCCGCTGAGCAGGGAGCCCGATCTGGGGCTCAATCCCAGGACCCTGGGATCATGACCTCAGCCGAAGGCAGAAGCCTAACCCACTGAGCCACCTTCTGAAGGCTTAAATGAAGAATCATTTTCTTGCCTTTTTCAGCTTCTAGACACTGTTTGCATTCTTTGGCTTGTGACCTCTTCCTGGCATCTCTCCAACCTCTTCCAATGTCACATCTCCTACTACTAACTCTGACCCTCCTGCTTCTCTTATAAAGACCCTTGTGATTGTACGGCACACACCTGGAAAATCCAGGCTAATCTCATCTGAGGTTAATCACTTTCTAAGATTAATCACACTGCAAAGTCCCTTTTACCATATAAAGTAACATATTCATAGGTTCAAGAGACTCTGACATGGACATCTTTAGGGGCCATTATTCAGCCTACCACAGATGCCTGGTATTGTGATTATGTAGGAAACTATTGTTAATTCTAAGAGAGGCATATTGAATTATTTAGGAGTGAAATGTCATGATGTCTGTAAGTTACTTTTAAATACTTCAAGAGAAAGAAGCAATTCTGACAAAATCTTAATAATTGTTAAGTCTAGCTGATACATATATGTGTTCATTAGATTCTTCTCTTTTTTAATATTTGAGGATTTTCATAATAAATTTGTTAAGCTTAATGAAAAAAATATTGAGGGGTGCTTGGCTGGCTCAGTAGATAGAGCATGTGACTCTTGATCTTGAGGTCGTGAGTTTGAGCCCCACGTCGGGGGTAGAGATGACTTAAAAATTTTTTAAATGTAAAGAAAAATGTTGAAATGCCAATCTATGGTTTAGAAAGCTCACACACTAGCCTATAACTAAACAAGAATGGACGCAAGAGATCAGTTAGCTTGTTAGTGGTTTGAACCAAGGCGATGGTAGTGGAGAGAAGTGGATAGATGTGCGATATATTTTGCAGGTTGAACTCATGCATGTTGAAGATTTTTAAGAGGTGAGGGTAAAGTAAGCATCAAGGATAATAATAACAGACTAATTACATTGAGTGTCTACTGTCCAGTTGCTATTCATATTTAATCCTCATAACAAGCTTATGAGGTAGGTACAATTCGCACCCGCATCTTACGTGCAATTCGTTTGTACAACTTTGGGGCTGAGAGTAGAAGCAGTAGTCCTTGGGACCTGGTTTACGTAAAAAAGCGGGTGCCTGGGGGTGAGTTGGAATGGCTCTGCCTACGGTAAAGGGAAGGAGTTGGCTACGCGTCCGCGGGGGCAGGGACGAACCGCGATTGGCCAAGCTGCCAAGGGAGGGTTGTGCAGATCCAGCGCACACTGCGGGTGGGAAGCTACAGTCCAGCTCAGCCCCTCCAGCTGCTGTCTCTACTTTCTCTGCGACTTAGGAGGGGGGCGAGCGCGCGGAGCTGAGGAAGATTCAGCACCTGCTGTGGCCTAGGGGCTCCGGGGGGGGTTCTGGCTGCTCCTCTGCTTCCTGCTGCTGAACAGCCGCCCAGGGGGCTGCAGCGACATTAGTGGCCACGGTCAGGAGGAAACCGGGGGGGGGGGGGGGGGGGGGGTGCGGGCAGACCAGAGAGCGCTCCTGAGAGAAGTGGAGGAGGGGGCCTCAAGATTAGGAACTCAGGAGGAAAAGGATGTGTTGAGGGACGTGAAAAGAGATCAGTGTAGAGAGCGTCTTGTAGAAAGAGACGCAGGCTTGAGGTGGGGCTCCGCATATGGGATCTGGACTTAAGAAAAGCGACGGAAAGACGAGTGGGCAGAGGGAAGTAAGCCCCGCCTATGCCGCCATAGGAGAAGTAAGACACACCGAGGGGCCAAGGAAGAGAAGCCCAGGGCTGAGGGATAGGCAGGGGACCCGGATTTCTGGACAATAGGAGCAGAGACGCACGGGTACGGACGGGGTCCTGGCTCCAGAGAGAAAGCTGGGCGGAGAAACGAGCTAGGATTTCATCACAAGCCCTCTGAGCCTGGTATCTGCGCTCTGATTTCAGATCAGAAGGGGAATGTTAGGCTGGGGTAAAAGAGAATGGAGGGGGAAAGAGTCCATCCTTCTTCCTCTCCCTGCACTCCGAGCCTTCGGGGTAGACCAGCGCTGACAACGTCTGAGCGGCCAGAGACCGACTGCGCAGACTCGAAGATTCCAGTGCCAGGCGCTTGGGGAAGAGCGCGCAAACTCCTAGTCTGACGCCAACTTTCCCCGCCCGATTCTTGGGTTTAGAGGCCAGTGCAGAGGGCTCGCGAAGAACTGTGGGAGGAGGCCTGGTGGCGGATGACAGGAGAGATGTGGGTGTGGCGGGGGAGGGGGACGTTCTTGTAGGGATGCCTCTGCCGCCCAGACGCCTCTTCCAAGCCACGCGTCGGTCACTCCCTCAGCACCAAGGACAGCGCCAGGAGCCCTGTGGGTCTGGCAGAGGGCGTCCAGGTCACCACTTTTCCTATCTGTCCTGGAAGGATGCCTCAGACAACAATCTCCCTTCCAGAAGAAGCTCTTTTCTTTCTCATGAGGGTGCTGGAGGTTCTGCTCCTTCCGAAAGCCAGGAAACTGGTGTGGGAATCCATTTGATTTCGGAGGACCATTCCCTTTTCTTAACGCCTGTCCATAATGACTCATGGTAATTCCACTATATAAAAAATGGACTCTCTACCAACTCTACCCCATCTACTTGGAATAATGAAGGCGTTGTAGCATTAGGGATTATCCCCTCCCACACTCTGTCGTTCCCCTATGCACAGTTAGATAAACTGTGGCTTTCAGGACAAAGATCCGGACACACAAACCCTATGCATACCAATACTTGTTTCCTCAAAGGATTCTAGGCCTCAATCTCCTCCAGGCTTCCAAGCCTTTGAGATGCAGTTCACCTGCTTCCCATGCCCCATTGTTCATCTGATTATCCATTCCATGTGTATAGCTTTCTGAGTCTCTGCTTACTTCATCCTCCACAGGCTGCTCTTTGCTTGTAAGCTTGGTTCTTATCTGGAAGTTGGCATCAAAGGCGAATGAGGTTCCAAATAACAGGGCAGGTGGTGATGGGGAAGGGAAAATGAAAAGAAGGAGGACTTGAGAGGAGGAAAGGGTCTGGTGAGGGGGACAGAGACCGGGGAACCCAGGGGTAATAGTGGAAGAAAGATGCTTTTCTTCAGCTGGGATTTGAAAGGCTTCTGGCCAAGCTCCTTGCTGATGCCACCATTCTGCCTCTTAGGTGGTCAGGGCCAAGTGGGAATGGGGCAGCTCTGGCCCCTCCAAGGATTTGCCAGTCCAGTTTTCCAGCACTTACAAGTTGTATTCCAGCAGATTGTGCCCCAAGGTGAGTAAGGGCTGGAGAAGAGTGGCTGGGACCTGATCAGAAAAGTTGGAGAGAGTGAGAGGCTGTTTGACCTGAGGATGGGCTTTCTTCCCCAGATGTCTCTACTTGAAACTTTCCTGTCATGCTCACCTCATGGAGAAGGGGGTATGACTGGAATGGGGGTGGAGTTGGATGGGTGGGCTCTTTGCCCTTGAACACTCTGGAAGAGGCCAGCATCCAGTTCCTTCTGATGAGTCCCAACCCCTAGTGCTATCTGAGTTTTTCCATAGCCAGCAATCCTTGGGTTCTCAGCCAGGAGAACACACCTACACACCCCTCAGCCTCTGAGTAGGAAGCAGAATAAATAGGATGATGAATAGATAGGAGGCATGAAAAGGAGTGAAAATTCCCTTGGAGACAGAAGGCTGACCCTTCCTTAGAGCAGAATTTCATGGATGGGGGAAGGGTCAGAAAGGAAATCTACCCTGAGTTCATACTACTGCTGTTACTACTACTGATGTCTAATATGTGTGCAATGCCTTAGAGCAATGGTTCTCAAAGTGCATCAGGACCAGCAGCATCAGCATCATCAGAGAACTTGTTAGAAATGCTCATTCTTGAGCTTCACCCCAGACCTACTGAATCAAAAACTCTGGGTGTGGGGAACAGTAATTTGAGTGGGTTTTTTTGTTTTAAAGATTTTATTTATTTATTTAAGAGAGAGAAAGAGAGCGTGAGTGGGCAGGGGGGAGGGTGAGGAAGAAGCAGACTGCCCGCTGAGCAGGTAGCCTGGCTCAGGGCTCCATCCCAGGACCCTGAGATCATGACCAGAGCTGAAGGCAGACACTTAACCAACTGAGCCATCCAGGCGCCCCTAATTTGTTGGAATTGGAAATTCCAGAATTTGGAAATTCTGATGCACACTAAGGTTTAGGAATCACAGCCCAAGTTTTCTAAGCACTCTTTACACCCCTAATCTCATTTAGTCCTCACAATAGCCTCAAATGAATCAGCAAACAGAATACAATCCTAGTGGAAGTTTCACTATACACCAGGCACTATGCTAAGTAATGTTTATACACCAGCTCATTTAGTTCTCTGCACAAGTTGTGATTCTTTATCTACTTGAGGGAGAGGGGGATTGCTGGTCTCACTCCAATTCCTGGAGTGGACCAGTCAGTGTGTCTCAGGTGTCAGTTCACCACATCCTTTTACCCTGCAGGTTTGTTCTGGAGGAATGACATTACCCAGGATGTAAGGGCCCAGAAGCACATCAGCAGATTCCAACCCCAAGATCCATGTCTGAGGCATGGGCAGGCAGCCTTTCCCACCAAAACCACTGGGATAAGGTGCGTGAGGTCAATGGCTGGCCCATGCTGTCTAGCAGACAGACAGCAGGGAGGGAACAGATGTTAAAACTGTAGGGAAGAGGGGCACCTGGGTGGCTCAGCCGTTAAGTGTCTGCCTTCGGCTCAGGTCATGATCCCGGGGTCCTGGGATCAAGCCCCTCATCGGGGTCCCTGCTCCATGGGAAACCTGCTTCTCCTTCTCCCACTCCCCCTGCTTGTGTTCCCTCTCTCGCTGTGTCTTTCTCTGTCAAATAAATAAAATCTTTAAAAAAAAAAAAAAAACTACAGGAAGAGCTGCTGGCAGGACTATGAGAGTCATCTATGAGAGGTTCTGTCTGGGATCATGAAAAACAACCACCAGCCTCTGCAGAAGGAGAGGAGATGGGTGTTAGCAAGTTTAGCTTCCATCTGTCATCCCTGTCTCTTTAGGGGCAAGCAAGAGGAGAAACTTCGACTCCTATTCCCCAAGGTAAGACTTACGTGTCTTCTCAAGAGTTTTCAATCCCTGACTTTGGATCCTATCCCTTTCCCCTCTGGAACCCTGTCATCCTTTTCTGCCTTCTTCTTGACTCCTGGCTTCTCCTCTCCCAGACCCCAATGGCCAAAGTGAACAGGGAGCAGTGCTTTACCTCCAAAGTGGATTTGAAGACCCTCAGTGAGAGGGGACTGACCCTGTCAAGGTAAGGGGTTTACTTTTTCTCTGGAGGTTGGAATCACCAAGAACCTGTTTAAAAGAGGGAGGCCCCTATGAAGAAGGGAATAGATATTGAGGTGTGAACAGATAAGCTGAAGAAAAGTTCTTTCCTTTCCCAATCAAAGGTTATCCCCATCCTCCTTCTCTCACAGAAACACCTGTGGGCATCTGTATGAGAGGTTGGGAGGGTATCAGTATGAGAGGTTAAGAGGGCAGATGCTGGGAGCCTCTAAGGATGAGATGATCTAAAAGATTGTGCATAGGGATGCCTGGGTGGCTCAGTCGGTTAAGCGTCTGCCTTCAGCTCAGGTCATGATCCCAGGGTCCTGGGATCGAGTCCCGCATTGGGCTCCCTGCTCTGCGGGGAGCCTGCTTCTCCCTCTGCCTCTGCCTCTCTCTCTCTCTCTCTCATGAATAAATAAATAAAATCTGTAAAAATAAATAAATAAATAAAAGATTGTGCATAGACACTGAGTCTCACATAGGCATTGAAAGTTGCCAAATTAAAGCAAATTAAATTAAATTCTTTTTTTTCTACTCCATGGCCTGGGCAAAGTGACCAGGGCAAGGCTCTGGGTTATCTCCTTGAGATGCTTGAACTCTTCAGAATCTAGATTTGAAACACACATCCAGGGGCGCCTGGGTGGCTCAGTCAGTTAAGCATCTGACTCTTGATTTCAGCTCAGGTCATGATCTTAGGGTTGTGGGATTGAGCTCTGTGTTGGGCTCCTTGCTCAGCGTGAAGTCTGCTTGGGACTCTCTCTCTCCCTCTCCCCCTCCCCCCGCTCACACTCTAAATAAATAAATAAATAAATAAAATCAATCTTAAAAAAAAAAAACAACACGCATCTAGCACTCCCGTCTGTCTTTATAGATGAGACATTGGGGCTGGTCAAGGGTCAGGTTCATGGCAGAGCCAAGACTGGACCCAGGTCTCCTGAATCATAGACATTTCCCTTGCACAGCCCCTGCCTGTCCTCTCAGGGACTGCAGTGAGAATAGGGCTGTTCCAAACGTCAGACTCCTCCACACTGATGAAAGTTTTTTTTTTTTTTTTAGACTAAGACCTGAATTGCAAGAAGGTGGCAGCCAGAGGAAGGTATAGGGAGGGGCATCCCAAGCAGAGAGCACTGCAGTGACAAATGCCCCGAGGCAGGTATACCATTCACTTTAGAGGAACAGGTGGAAAAGTCAGTGGCAGAAGATTAGGTTGGAGAAGTAGGCCCCGGAATGACCATCCAGGGGCTCATGGATCATAGTGAAAAGTTTGGATTTTAAGTGTAGTGACAACTTCACTGGGAAGTTTCAAGGAAGGAGTGACATAATGTGATACACAATTTCAAAAGGCCCCTCTCATGATAATGGGGTATAATCTCTGTGAGAAAAGCAAGCGTGAAAACTGAGCGCCTGCAAGGAACTCGCACCTCAGGGGGCTTCCAGACGCTCAGGCTCTCCTAGGAAACCAGTTCTCACTCCATCAAGTGACAGCTGGCCTTCCTAAGCCTGGAGTGGTTGCTGGGTCGAGGCATTTAGAGCTAAGTGACAGACCCACTTGTAAGGGATGGTTGCCATGGTGCTTCTGTGAATGCAAACAAGGTGCTGCCATTTTTCTCCAGCCCAGAGCCCAAGGGAAAAGCACAGAAGGGAGGGTGAACTATTTGTGGGAGCCAAGGGGACAGACAATGGGTGGGCTGAGTCACTGTAGCTTACATAAATCATGCTCTTATTGAAGGATTTTGTGAAGGAGAGTAGGTAAGGAAGGGGCCACCTCCCCATATACTGATTCCAATCCTTTGTTTCTTCTTGTTTTAGGGCTTCTTTGACCACCCCCCACTGTGGGCCAAAGCCTTGTTGCTGACTGAGACCTCAGGTGGAGCCCCTCTGCCCCAGTGCCCTCCCATTTGCCCTCCAGAGGGACAGTTCTAGGATGACCCTAATCTGGATCATTAAAGTGGACTTTCATGCAAACTCTTTCTGTGATTTGTCTTGAGGCAGGATGGGTGGGGTTTGGAAATGGCCAGAGCCCCCGAAGTAAAAGAATAGGGGTGGACCAGAACAGGTGTGCAGTGAAAAAAACACAGCTCTTCGGTACTGGTAGAAGGCTGGTTTTTGTCTTGTCTTCCCTGAAGTGGGGAAAGTGAGAGAAGGACCAAAGCTGGAATGCAGGCTTCCCCACTCACACCTACCTGCACTGTGTGGTCTAGTTGCATGCCCTTCCATGTCAGACACACCTGGACCCTGCTATTTTATGAGGGTCTTCCTCCCCCTGCCAGCCAAGAATCAAGAGAGAAGTGCTCTAACCAAAGTGTACACACATTAAATATTTTGATGGCTCTTGCCAGTTTGCTCCTGATAGCTGAAAATCTTAAAGGGAGTGGGTAATCTGACCACCTATGCTCAGCCCAGCTGAACACCAGAATATCCTGTTTGCAGAGCTTTATACTTCTCAAGTACTCTCACACTCATTGGATACTCAGTGTAAGCAAATGGGCAGGTATCAGGATTTGATTTCTCTAAGGAGTTATGGAGTTGTATACCTATGCTAATGATCATATAGCTATAAACCTAAGTTTATAGACTTCCCTGGCTGTAAGTTATACTTCAATAATAAATAATAATAACTATGAACTTCTCAAAGTAAAAAATGTAAAAAGGGAATAGGAGAAAAGATGTTTCTGAAAAGAAGAAGATGGGATGATTTGCTTTACCTGCTATCAATACTCAGTATGAAGCTATAGTAATTAAGAAAGTGTGGTATTGGGGCACCTGGGTGGCTCGGTCAGTTGGGCATCTGTCTCGCCTCAGGTCATGATCCCGGGGTCCTGGGATTGAGCCCCGCATCGGGACCCTTGCTCAGCGGGGAATCTGCTTCTCCCTCTCCCTCTGCCCTCCACCCCACTCGTGCTCTCTCTTTGTCTCTCTCTCAAATAAATAAATAAATAAAATCTTCAAAAATATATAAGATAGTATAAGAATAACTTCATGTCCTAATGGTTAGAAAAGAATTCTTAAAGAGGAAATGAAAGTGCAAAAAATAAAGGAAAAGATAGTACATTTAGTACATTAAATTAAGAATATCTATAAACTCTAGGGGCACCTGGGTGGCTAAATTGGTTAAGCCTCTGACTCTTGATTTCGGCTCATGATCTCAGGGTCATGAGATTGAGCCCCACATTGGGCTCCATGTTTGGCAGGGAGTCTGCTTGGGATTCTCTCTCTCCCTCTGCCCTTCCCCACGCTTGTGCACACACTCTCTCTCTAAAATAAATAAGTAAATCTTTTTTAAAAAGAATATGTATAAACACAACTGAAGTAAAAGTTTTAGGATATACTATTATCTCTGCCATGTGAATGCAAAATTCTTCCAGCTATCTTCCCTGATAAGAATGGGAAATAAAGAATTTTCTAAGTCAGTGTTGTTCAGTAGAACTATAATTTATAATTATATATGTAATTTAAAATTTTCAAAAAAAATAAAAATTTCTAGGGGTGCCTGGGTGGCTCAGTCATTACGCATCTGCCTTTGGCTCAAGTCATGATCCCAGGGTCCTGGGATCGAGCCCCGCATCGGGCTCCCTGCTCCGCAGGAAGCCTGCTTCTCCCTCTCCCACTCCCCCTGCTTGTGTTCCTCTCTGTCTGTGTCAAATAAATAAATAAAATCTTTTTAAAAAATAAATTAATTAATTTTTAAAAAGTACAGGGTTTTCATTCAAATAAAGGACAAGAGTAGAAGCTAGGATTAAGCTAGATATTCCCCATTTTCCCATCATATTCAGGCTCCATCTTTCTTCACCCTGATCTATGGCCCCAGGTTAATGTCTATGAACTGTATCAACTGTACGTCCTTGCTCACTGGCTTATAGTTGGATTTGGCCAATAGAAGGTATTGACAAGCTATCAGGGTCCAAAGAGGGAGAAAATTCAGGGTGTGCATTCCTTTGGCTCCCTCCCTGACTGGCTGTGAGCTGACAAAGGTCTATATTTCTTTACCTGTCCATACATTTATAAACAGATCTATAATTAAACTCTTTGGATTTACTTTGAGTGTACCATGGTTTCTGGCTGAGTTCAAGGCATCAGACTGTACACATGTGAAGAGAAAATTAGTAAACTGGACTGTAGTTCAAAAGAAAATATCCAAAATGAAGTATAGAGAGACAAAAGAATGGAAAATACAAAAGATAAGGTAGAACCATAAAAGATATCACATGACAGTCTAATATACATTTACTTGGAGTTCCAGAAAGAAGGGAACGAGAAAATGGGGGTAGAATCAATATTTAAGGAGATGATGTCTGAGAATGCCTCAAAATTGCTGAAAGACATCAAGCCATGTATTCAAGAAGCTCTTTGAATCTCAAGGAGAATAAATAAAAAGAAATGTCTCTCTAATGACAGCCTAGTAAAATGTTGACAAAGATAGGTTATCTACAAAAGAGTAACAATTATACTGACAGATAATTTCTCAAAAAGAGAGAGAGAGAAAGACAGAGGGGGGAAAGGGGGATCAAAAGCAGATACCCAGATACCTCAAGTTTACCGCTAGGATCTGCCCTCTACTTGTCCTCACCCTATTTCCTCTCCCAACAAGCTAACCTCTATGGACTACTTCAATAAGCTCCCTCTTCCTCTGGATCCTTTTAGGTTAGGACAATGGGAATACCTAGGAGAGATCAGAGGGAGGGAATGAGGAGAATGAGAACAGGGTGTCTTTTTTTCCCCCCATCTTCCTCCCTTTAAGGTTGTTATAGGCTGTCTGCTCCCCCTGGCACACATGTGCAACAGGAAACATGTACAACTGTATACATACTCACACTACTCATGATAAACCAATACCGGGGATAATCCAAAATCTATATATCTTTACTTTTCTTTACAGTTTCATAACCTAATCATGCATCCTTAGGTTATAAAACTGTAAAGAAAAGCAAAGAAATAGGGTCAAAAAAAGAATGAATAATGGCCACCTTTGGGGGGTGCCTGGGTGACTCAGTCAGTTAAGCATCTGCCTTTGGCTCAGGTCCTGATCCCAGGGTCCTGGGATAGAGCCTGCGTCAGGCTCTCTGCTCAGCGGGGAGCCTGCTTCTGCCTGCTGCTCCTCCTGCTGTGCTCTCTCTCTCTGTCAAATAAATAAATAAAATCTTAAAAAAAAAATGGTTACCCTTGGGAAGAGATAATGACTGTGGGACATGATAGGGTTTCCAAGGTGCTAGAAATGTTCTATTTCTTGACCTGGATTACATGGGTGTTCACTTTGTGATAATTTATTGAGTTGTTCATTTTTGTTTTATGCATTTTTCTGTTTGTTTTATTTCACAATTTACACAGTTTTAAAAAAGGAAATAAGTGAGTGAAGTGATAAAGATGGCAGGAGGAGGGTGGCTGGGTGGCTCAGTCTGCTGAGTGTCCAACTCTTGGTTTTGGCCCAGGTCATGATCTCAGCGCCCTGGGATCAAGCCCCACATTGGGCTCGTGCTCGGTGGGGAGTCTGCTTGAGGATTCCCTCCCTCTCCCTCTGCTTCTCCCCACCCCCGCTTGTGCTCGCTCTCTCTCTCTCTCTCAAATAAATAGGAGAAAATAAATAAATAAATAAATCTTAAAAAAAAAAGATGGCAGGAGAAATTGCAGAAGGTGCAGAGAATTCCCTGAGTATATTTTATTATATAGTTTTGATTTCTGAAAAATGTAAATATTTTACATATTCAACAAATAAAATTACAAAGTAAAAAAAAAACTTCTCCTCATGAATGGTTGAGCACAAACTGAAACAAACAAACCAAATTACATATCAAGTTGGTAAAAATGCCTACACAAAAGAACTATTTCAAATGACTTTAGAATGCAGTATTTTGATGGTATACCCTAAGGGATTATATTCCAAGGACAAAATGAACTACCACACATCTTAAATGTCTTTATTGTTTTATTAGTAGGGTAATATTTGCATTATTATTTGTAAATTATTGTATTTATATTGTACGATTACACATATAAGCAATTATATTAATGTAAGAAATCAAAGTTTTCAGTGTAAGAATAAAGAGATATGGGGGTGCCTGGATGGCTCAGATGGTTGGGCGTCTGCCTTCAGCTCCAGTCATGATCCTGGGGTCCTGGGATGGAGCCCCACATTGGGCTCCTGGCTCAGCGGGGAGCCTGCTTCTCCCTCTCCCTCTGCCTCTCCCCCTGCTCATGCTCTCTCTCTCTGTATCTCTGTGTCTCAAATGAATAAATAAAATCTTTAAAAAAAGTTTTTAAAAAAAGAATAAAGAGATACGAGTACAAAATCAAAAGAGCTCAGTAAAAACCACAGTTAAATTTTAGTTGGAAATATGAGTGTGTGTGAATGTGTGTGTTTATCTTAATATTCTAGCTCTGTGCACTGAAAGGGCCTATAAGCAACGTCATCTCAGTTTCTATTATCACCCTTAAATCCCAGACTGTGATCTCTAAAGTCAGTCCTTACTAAAAGCTACCAAGTCTCTTGGAAGAATGGCTGCTTCCATGTCTAGGGCAGGGAATAAAAAAGATGAACCTGGTACATCTTGGAGTGATAGAAAGCAAGAGAACTGTCAGTGAGTAGTAGGATGTTTCTTTTCTTTTTTTTTTTTAAAGATTTTTACTCATTTGATTGACAGAGAGAGAGACACAGTGAGAGAGGGAACACAAGCAGGGGGAGTGGGAGAGGGAGAAGCAGGCTCCCTGCTGAGCCCAATGTGAGGCTTGATCCCAGGAGCTGGGATCATGACCTGAGCCGAAGGCAGACGACTGAGCCACCCAGGCGCCTCTAATGGGATGTTTCAAAAGGACCTCAGAGACAGTTTAAAGGAGCTTTCACTGACTTATTCTGAGGCAATTTGAATATAAAAAAAATTACTGCAATTGATTGATGCACATTGAATATATGAAAATCCATACTTCCATAGTAATGATCAAACAAGAAACGTCATTAAAATATTTTTTAAAAATTTATTTGTCACAGTTGGAGGGAACTACTATGCCTAAATTCATGATGCTGCAAATTGGTAAACCAAAAAAATAAGAATGTATGCTACCTTTCCAGTTGGAGCTGTATTTCAGGGTAAATAACCCCAGCTGATGAAGAAAGCTCTTCTTTATAAAATAATATCAGCTAATAAATGTTAAAGGGATGATAGAATTAGAAAAGTCACCATTTTGCGGCCTCTAATGAAATAATTTAGTCGAGGACCATCAAGGAAGAACAAATCCATTAGGTGAAAAGTTGATGGGAACTAAATATTTTCACAGTGCCAAAATATCACCCCACAGATTACGTATTAGTCACAAGAGGGAAATGTAAGTTTACATACAGTGATCTGTCTTTACTTTAAACCAGTGATCAATTTTAGCATCACTAATAGTAGGACAGGCAGACATTACCCATTTCCTGAAATGACACAATTGGACGCATAAGCATCACCTATAAAGCATTTTGCTTAAAAAATGTTTAACCTGATCCAATCAAGACTTTAGATATAACTCCTAGTTTACAGAAAATGCAGGGAACATACAGGATAGACACAGGGGAAATACAGGGAAAACTATCATGAGGAAATTATCAGACAAATTCAGAAGGTGGGGAGTTGTAAAGAAAAACTAACCTGGTCTATTCAACAAGACAATGTCAAAAATGGGGGGGTGTCTATATTATTTAAAGAGAATTAAGAAACATAACCACATGCAATGGTGGTCTTTGACTCCTATTTTTTTTTTTACTCCTATTTTGAACAAAACAGATGGAAAAAGGCATTTTTGGAAACAATTTGAGAATTTGAATATGAACTGAGCATTAAGTGATATTAGAGAGTTACTGTAAATTTTGTTAGATGGGCATTTGGATTATGTGGGAAAATATCCTTATTTCTTGGAGATGCATATTGAAACATCTATAAGGGAAACAGAATGTTTATAATTGACTTTTTTTTTTTTTTTTTTTTTTACATGATAAATGTTTATTGAATTTGAACCATTCTATATATCAGATGGTCTCTCCATCATTTTTCGGGAGAGTTGCTTACCACTCTTTTTTTTTTTTTTTTTTTATTCTTATGTTAATCCCCATACATTACATCATTAGTTTTAGATGAAGTGTTCCATGATTCATTGTTTGTGCATAACACCCAGTGCTCCATGCAGAACGTGCCCTCCTCAGTACCCACCACCAGGCTAACCCATCCTCCCACCCTATAATTGACTTTTTAAAAGAAGCAAATTTGGAAAAATAGCAATAACTGTTAAGTCTAGATGATGAGTATATGCATATTTACTATGCACCCTATCTTTTCCTGTATTTTGGAAAATTTTTAACGAGGAGCAAGAGAATAAAGTGATCAAATCTGAATTTTAGAAGGCTCACTCCCTAGCTTATTGGGTGAGAAGAGTGAAAGCAAAAGACTAGTTAGATGATTACAGTAATATTCGTGATGAAAGAGCACAGTGGTTTAGATAAAGTAGTGAATATGGAGGAAAGAAGAAATAGACAGATGGGAGATACATTTTGCTGGTAGAAACCATAAATTGTTGATAGGCTTGAGGCAGGAGGGGTTAAAAGAAAAGAGAGTCAAGGCTAATAACAAAAGCGAGTATGTATCATGTGTTTAGTATCTACCAGTACAGTCATTGTTCTAAGCGATCCACATGAGTTTAACTCGAGTAATCCCCACAACCACCTTGTGAGGTAGGAATTATTAGCACATCTCTTTTACAGATTAGGAATTTGGGCTCAGAGAGGTTAAGCAACTCGCCCAAAGTTATACACCTAGTAGGTGGCATTGCTAAAACTGGAATCCAGGCCCACATGCAAAACCATCCCTGGTGTTAAGGATGATACCAGTACCATCAATTGAGAGGCGTAACAGTACCTATTCTACTCACTTTTATGCTCATTTTAGGGCTTATACTTAGACTCACGTATGTTTCCTGGCTGCCACCCAACTGTAGCCCTTTTCTCCAACCTTGGGATTGAGTGATAGAGGTGGTAGTCCTTGGGGTGAAACATTACGTCAAAAGGGGGGTGGGGCCAAGTGGGAAATCTAGTGAAGCGCCTACTATTTGGTGGAGGAGAAGAGCTGCGGGTACGCACCTCCGTAAGACAGAGCTCTTACGCCACGTATGACGCAAATAAGCGTAAGAGCCGGGGGTGGAGATGCCGTCACCACCCGCCCAGGGTTGGCCAAGTTGCCGCGAGAGGGGCGTATAGACCCCGCCTCGTAGGTGGGTGGGGAGTGGCAGGCCCCGCCTCGGCCCCTGTGGCTGGCTCCGGCCGGCGTCGCTGCGGTTGTGGCAGGGGAGCGAGCGCGCCGAGCCCAAAAGGATGAGGCGCCCGCGGCGGCCTGGGGGTCCCGGGGGACCCGGGGGTCTCCGGGTGCTCCTCTGCCTCTTGCTGCTGAGCAGCCGCCCGGGAGGCTGCAGCGCCATTAGTGCCCACGGTCAGGAGGAAAGGGGGGGGGTGGGGCGGGGGGTGGAGGGTGGTGCCGGGAGCAAAACTCGGTGGGGTGTGGGGGAGGGGTGTCACGAAGGTAGGAAGCTCAGGTAGAATATGTGTCTGGAGTAGGGTAGGGGGAAGCACTGGGAGGTGAGGAAGATGAGAGGGCTTCTGAGAGGAAAGGGGCGTAGGCCTGGAGGTGGGGCTGGGAATACGGGGGCGGGACCTAAGAGAAGCAGGCTCAGGGCAAGATTGCGGGTTTGGGAGGAGGAATGGGGGTGCATATGGACAGAAGGATTTAGAGACTGGCTACAAGACCACGGGAGAAGTCGCGCTGAGAAGCCAAAGAAGTGGTGACGCGCTAAGGGATTGGGGGTAGGAAGTAGGGATAGGAAGAGGGAGTCCTGACGTCCAGGCAGTAGGAGTTGGGGCCACGAGCATGGGGGTCCCAGCTCCCAGGAGAGGATCAGGCCGAAGGAGGGGCCAGGGTTTCTCTTTAAGCTTAGAGAGGCAGATTGCTGCGATCTGATCTCCAATAAGAGGAGGACGACTAAGGGAGGCGGCAAAAGAGGGTGAAGAGAGAAGGGTCTTTTCCTGTCCCCCTCCCCACAGCCAAGCCGGTGCTGACTCACATCTGAGCGGACAGAGACAGTCAGCGCTGACTCATGGGCCGGGGGAGGGTGGGGTGGTGGGGCGCGTGGGGGAAGGGGCGCAGCCTCATCGTCTGACACCCTCCTTCCCCACCTGGCTTGGAGGCCAATGCAAGGTACTTCCTGTGGCCCTGTGGGTTGGTAGAGTGGCAAATGAAGTCTGGAACGGCGGAGGGGTCAGGTCTTGTGGAGACTCCTGACCCTAGCACCCTTCCCTGCCCCATAACTGCTTCCAGGCTAGGTGGCCCTCGGCGGGGCCCAACTCAGAGCTTCAGCACCGCGGACAGCGCTAGCGGCTCCCGGGCCACTGACTGCAGGGATGGTGTGGGGAGCATTGCTTTAGAGACACCCCACCCATACCCCTTTCCCACACGGAGGGAAGGTGTGCTAGGGTTTCCATCTCTTTTGAGTCCCAGCCCATCGTAGTTAGAATGCTTTTGGAGATTTGGGGAGGAAAGTCTCATTTTCCTCAGAATTTGGCCAAAAATTCCCCCCATAGTAATTCTATGAGAGTAGAAGTATATGATCCTCCACTGCCCCCTGCACCTGGAAGCCTTATCCCCATCACTCAGTTAAGCAAACTGAGGCTTTTAGGGAAAGGATCCAGACTCTCAGATCCTTAAAATCCAAAGCCAGATCCTGTGCTTCCTTTTCTTAAGAATTCTAAGCCTCTTCCCTACTCTCCTCCCAGCTTGAAGCCTTTCTTAGGATGAAAGAATGGACCCCATCTGTTTCCCCCTTTCCCAGCCTGTCCATCCTCTGACCATTCTATGTGTGTGGGTGTCTGAGCCTCTGCTCGCTTTTCCCTCTACAGGCTGTCTGTTTGACCGCAGACTCTGCTCTCACCTTGAAGTCTGTATTCAGGGTGAGTGAGGCCCAGGCATAGGATTTACAAGACAGGGGGCACAACAAGAAAGAAGTGTGCGGGAGGCCTGGAAGGGGGAAGGGATACCAGTCCAGTCTTGGGGAGAAGAGAGAATGGCCTGAAGGAGCAGAGTTCTCTGAAGCCAAGAGAGGAGATGGAGAGAGTGATGCCCATTTGCAACCTGGACTTTGGAAAGCCTCTTGTCCAAGCACCCTGCTGACACCACTTTTGTGCTCTTAGATGGCTTGTTTGGACAGTGCCAAGTGGGAGTGGGGCAGGCCCGGCCCCTTTTGCAAGTCACCTCTCCAGTTCTTCAACGCTTACAAAGTGTGCTCCGACAGCTCATGTCCCAAGGTGAGTCTATCTGTACTGCAGGAAAGACACTGGGGCTTTGTTAGATAAGGGTGGGGAAGTGAGGGACCACCTGACTCAAGAATTTCTCTTCATGAAACATTCTTATCACGCCTACTTCTAGAGCCTCACCTTTCCAGACCTTGCTGGAGAAGGGGGCAAGACAGGAGTCTTGGGCTGTTCACCATAGAGATGGGCTATTCACACTTGGACTCTTTGGAGGAGTCTAGAGGAGGCCTTCACAGAAGGAGCCACTGCAAGAGGCCAGTGTCCATCTCCTTAGGACCAGCCCACTCCCTGAAACTGTCTGAGTGCTCCAGAACCATGAATTCTGGAGTCCTCAGCCAGGAGAACACCCCACCCATCAAATTCACTCATTCAACAACTTTTATTGAATACTTACTATGTGGCAAGCTTAGTTTTAGGTGCTTGGGATGTATCAGGGAATAAAACAGACAAAGATCTCTGTCTACTGGGGCTTACATTTTGGGGGGTAAGGGGAATACAATATATAAATTAGAAAATATATGGTATATTATAAGGTGATAAGTGCCATAGAAAAAAAAAAACAAATCTTACAGCATGATAAAAGGGTCAGAAATGGTGGGGTGGGAAGCTTCAGTATCAAATTGAGTGGTCAAGGTAGACCTTACTGAGACTATGAAATTTGAACAAAGACATCAAGGAAGTGGAGGTGTTTTCCAGAAGGTTATCTGGGGGCAATGTTTCAACCTGATCAAAGAGCTAGAAAAGCCTTTACTAAAGCAGGATCATAAGTTTGAGGAATACCATGGAGAGCACCTCCATGGTCTGGCTGTAGAGGAGTGATAGAGAGGGAAAGTGGAAGGTGTTGGGGGAAGGGATGCAGATCATCATAGGGACTTATGAGAATGTATGGATGGATGTTGTCTTTACTCTGAGTAAAAGAGGAACCCATGACAAGGTTTTGAGCATAGGGGTGCATAAACTCACCTCTACTTTATTTTATTTTTTAAAGATTTTATTTAGGGACACCTGGGTGGCTCAGTCAATTAAGCGTCTGCCTTCAGCTCAGGTCATGATCCCAGGGTCCTGGGATCGAGTCCCACATCGGGCTCCTTGCTCAGCAGGAAGCCTGCTTCTCCCACTGCCTGCTTCTCCCCATGCTTGTGCTCACTTGCTCTCTCTCTCTCTCTCTGACAAATAAATAAATAAAATCTTAAAAAAAATAAAGATTTTATTTATTTATTTATTTGTCAGAGAGAGAGAGACATCGAGAGAGGGAACACAAGCAGGGGGAGTGGGAGAGGGAGAAGCAGGCCTCCCGCCGAGCAGGGAGCCCGATGCGGGGCTCGATCCCAGGACCCTGGGATCATGACCTGAGCCGAAGGCAGTTGCTTAACTGACTGAGCCACCCAGGCGCCCCTCACCTCTACTTTAAAAGGATCGTGCTTGTTCTTGTTGAGAATAGATGGAAGGGAGTCAAGGGTAGAAGCAGGGAGATCGTGAAAAGCTACCACAATAACTCATGTAAGAGATGAATGTGGCATGGATCAGGTGGTTGCAGGGAGGTAGAAAGGAATGACAGAATTCTGCATATATTTTAAAGGCAGTAAGCATGATTTCGTAAAATATTGGACAATGCTGTGAAAGAAAGGGAAGTGTTGAGGATGACACCAGGTTTTACTGCCTGAATAATTGCGTAAATGGAGATGTCATTAACTCTGCAAAAGGATCAACCTGGGGAGGGGTGTTCAGTTTTGAATATACTGAATTTAAGATATTCATTCACGTAGAGTGGGAAATTGAGAGTATGAGATTGGATTTTGAAAGAGAGATGGAGGATTCTGGAGTGGAGATAGGAATTTGGAATTCTTTGGCATATTAATGACAATTAAACCCATGAGGTAGATGAGATAACCAAACGATTTAGTGTATATGAAGAAGAAGCCTAGAGAATTATAATATTAAGAGGACCAGGACAAGGAGAGGAACCAACAAGGGAGACTGAGAAGGGGGAGCCAAGGAGGTAGGAGGAAAAACAAGAATGTTCAGTGTCTAGAAATCAAATGGAAGTGTATTGCAGAGGAAGGAGTGATCAACAGTGTCAAATAATGATACTATGTGAAGTAAGATGAGATCAGAGAATTGGCCACTGGCTTTAGATAAGCAGAAGTCACTGGTGATTTGGATGAAAATATTTTGGTAGAATAGGTGGGAATAAAATCCTAAATAGAGTGGATTAAGAGGGAAGGAGAGAAAAGAACTGGATACAGCCAGGAGAGAACACTTTCAAGGAGTCTTGGTGCAAAGAAAAGAAAAGAAATGGAGTGATCACTGGAGAGGAATGTGGGGTCATGCAGTAACTTTTTAAGATGAAAGGAATTCCATCATGTTTGTGTGCTAAAGGGAATAATTCAGTAGAGAACAGAGGAAAATGATCATGTAGGAAATATGGGAAATTGCGGAGATGTTCTTGAGTAGGTAGTAAGAGATGAAATCCAGTGCTCAAGTGGAGGAATTGGCCTCTGATAGGATGAGTTACCTAATGTTCAGAAGCAAGAAGGCAGGTATGGATGCTAGTCAATCTTAGAATATGAGTTAGGAGCAGTACAGACTATTAACTCAGAAGCAGGAAAGAAGAAATGGGGGTGGAGAGTGGGAGATTATGCCTTAAGAATAGGTAACTGACCTTTCATGAGAGCAGTTTCATGAAAGGAAAGAGTCAGACAGGAGATCTGCCCCAGCATAAGATGATTGATGGTGGTGGTGGTGGTGGTGGCAGTGAAGGTTTAAAATGTGTATAGTGCTTTAGAATTTTGTTAGCACTTCCATTTCTCTGATTGCACTTGATCTTCACAATAGTCCCACGAAGTATGTATTATTCCCACTTTACAAAGAAAAGTAAGTTTCGGTATCAACAAAAAGGATAGAAATAATAATGATGATGATGATGCTGTTTAAAGTTCACTATGTGACAGGTACTATTCTTACCATGTTATATTGGGTTATTTTAATTATCACAATCTTAGGAGGTATCAAACCCCCATTTTACAGATGAGAGAATTGAGGCTCAGACAGGTTCAGCAATTTGCCCAAAGTTGCACAATGAGAAATGGCAGAGGATTCAAACTTTGTCTCACTGATGGCAGTCTGACTCCAAAATCTGTACCTGAGTGTGGGAAGAGAACAGCTCAGATTACCCACCAGGTCTCTGGACCACCTCCACTGCCCCTCTGCTCTGCCAAACTCAATACACTGCAGGGTAGGGAGTGCGGTTTTGATTTCCACTGGTCCCTGTTACTGGGCCCTCAGACTCTCCCAAGCCAACTCACCCTATCCTGTCCC
The DNA here is from genome assembly GCF_002201575.2 of Neomonachus schauinslandi. Lineage (NCBI taxonomy): Eukaryota > Metazoa > Chordata > Mammalia > Carnivora > Phocidae > Neomonachus > Neomonachus schauinslandi. The sequence continues at coordinate 174,914,637 of NC_058405.1, read as the reverse complement.
CTGGCAGGATTGTCCTGGCACGATGACCTCACCCAGTATGTGATCTCCCAGGAGATGGAACGCATCCCCAGGCTTCACCCCCCAGAGCCCCGTCCAAGGGACAGGTAGGCATCCTTTCTCAATAGCTCTAACATGGCAAGGCTGGTGGGTCTGTGGTCCTGTCCTGATGGACAGAGGGAAGGGGGAGGGAAATGGGCACCAAGGTCAGCAGCCTCAGGCACGGGTAAAAGAGGTTCAGGAGTGGTCATCTGACATGTTCACATGCTCAGTATGAGCTGAGCTCACCCCAGGGATCCAGCAAAACAGCAGGAAAAAAAAGTTTTGAAAAACTTGGACATTTCATAATTTAAAAGAAGCATCAAAGGAGTCAGCATGGGACAAATGAGAATTTTGTCATACGGAAAATGTTTAATGTTCCATTTCATTACTATGTGGAAGTGTATGTGGAGAGACCATCATCTTTCTGTGGTTAGGGCCTCTGAAGGCATTGTTCAGACCCTCCAAGCAGAGGAAAGTCAACAAGGGCCATGGGGCCCCAATAATGATAGCAGGATGAAAAAGGCAGAGTGGGGTAGAAGGGCAGAGTTGGCGGGGGGCGGGGAAGGGGAAGGGAAGTACTGAATCTTTGAACTGAATGCTTGACCACACACTTGGAGAGCCAGGTGTGGGGATATGAATACAGGAGGGACGGGGCAGACTCCAGCCACAGTTTATCTATAGAGGTACCTGGCTGCCTTCTCCTGCACCCATTCTCTCCTCCATTCCTCGTCTCACACATCCCTAACCTCCCCTGCTGTGTTTCAGGGACCTAGGCATGCTTCCCAGGGAGGCAATGACCTGTGCCCAGGCTTGGCCCTCTGGCCCTTCCCCATGCTACTCTTCCCCTGAGCCTATCTCATTTCTTAAGAGGTCATGTTTACTCTAAACTGCTGAGCCTGTCTGGTCCCACCATCTCTGCCTCCTGTAGGTTCTGTATGCCCTTGCCCCACACAACCAACACACACACGTACACTTTGCTTTCTTCCCCAGATCTGGCTTGGTGCCCAGGAGACCTGGTCCCGCTGGGGAGCTGCTCTTACAGGGCATCCCTACTGGCTCCACCCCTGCAGCCCAGCACCGGCTTCCTCAACCTCCAGTGGGTGGGGGTGGAGCTGGGGTGGGCTCTCCACTCTCCCCTCTGCAGGCTGAGCTGCTGCCTCCTCTCTTGGAGCACCTGCTGCTACCCCCGCAGGCCCCCCACCCTGCTCTGAGTTATGAACCTGCCCTGCTGCAGCCCTACCTGTTCCATCAGGTGAGCCTTAAACACTGGCCCCACCCCAACACCTATCCCTGAGCCCCGATACCTGCTCTTACCCGGATCTCTGGTTTCCCCACAGTTTGGCTCCCGCGATGGGTCCCGGGGCTCAGAGGGCTCGCCAGGGATGGTCAGTGTCGGCCCCCTGCCCAAGGCTGAACCTTCTACCCTCTTCAGCAGAACTGCCTCCAAGGGCATGTTTGGGGCTCCCTCTGACCACTCTTATGGGGACCCTCCAGGGCCTTCACCTGGTCAACTTTTCCAGGAGTCAGGGCTTCTCTACCTGGCCCAGGAGCTGCCAGTGCCCAGCAGGGCCAGGGCACCAAGGCTTCCGGAGCAAGGGGACAGCAGCCGGGCACAGGATTCCTCAGAGGGCTATGAGGAGGAAGGGCTAGAAGGTCGCAGGGAGAAACCTCCTTCTCCAGCAGAGCTGCCAGGTAACAGAGTTCTCAGCATCCGTTCCCTTCCTGTGGGGGCTGCATTCAGGGGCTCCTTCCTAACGACCCATGCATTTGTTAATTTGTCCTTAAAGTCATTCATGTATTTAACTAATGTATACTGACAACCCAATCTATGCCAGGCACTAGGTAGGCAGTGGGGATACTGTGCGGGGTGGAGATAACATAGCTCTTCTGCAGCTGGAGAGTCAAGATGTCCATGGTGGGCCTGAAGTTTGGTCTTGGCCCTAAGAAGGCCATTCCCCCAAAGTGTGGGCAAGGGCTGGAAGGTGGAGGGCATCAGTGTCCTGGGGTTGGAGAAGAAGCTTTTAAGTGTGCTAGTACCCTCCCGCCCCCAAATGCCTCCCACAAGTTCATCCCGCCACCACCACCTCACCGCCACCATCTCGCCATAAGCTCTGTGTCTGGCTCCCAGCAGACGTGACTCTCCAGAGACTGGCAGCTGTGCTGGCGGGCTATGGGGTGGAGCTGCGTCAGCTGACCCCTGAGCAGCTCTCCACCCTCTCAACCCTGCTGCAGCTGCTGCCCAAGGGCGCAGGACGAAATCTGGGTGAGTGTCCAGACAGAGAGACCAGCAACCACCAGCTACATGATGGCCCCTTGCCCCACCTCTCAAGCCCACATGGAGTAGCCTAGAGGGGAAGGTCAGGGGGCAGAGAAGGGAGCTCTTTTGAGACATGAGCACAGGGTCATTGCCTGCCAGGGGCAGGAAGCAAGGGAGTGGGGTGGTGAGCTGAGTTAGAGTGGGAAAGAACTGGAGCGGGGAGTAATGGAAGAATAAGCCACCAGGGGGTATGAGCAGGGATCATGCGGCCCCAAGGAACAGCCTCTAGGGAAGGAAGTGGCCAATGCCAGTGAAGCCAGTAATTGAGGGTGGGGGAGGACTGGACAAATAGTTTTGAGACGTGTGGCCAATAACTCTGGAAGGAGCTGATAAAACAATTATAAGGTAGAAGCAAACAGGCATGAGACCATGCTTAGGATGAGACCAAAGGCAGGGCTGGGTCACTGACTGAGGAAAAAGAGCCCACAGCAGATGCAACAGGCTCAGGGTCGCTGGCCCCTTTTCCTACCTGTGTTGTATGGACCTTCACCTTGGCCCTTTGCCCAGAGTCTTGTTTTTCCTGTCTCTACAGGAGGGGTTGTAAATGTTGGAGCTGACCTCAAGAAAGTGAGTTTGCGGCACCTCCCTGACCCATAGTGCCCCTAGCAGCAAACCCCCTTGTCAAAATCTAAACCTCAGCATTGGGATCCAGATCCGTATCTTCCAACACTCCTCATTTGTGGGGGAACCAGGGCCCAGAGCCTGCAAGTCCTTGCCTTAAGATCTCACCTCAACTTGATGGCAGAGCTGGGTCTAGAAGCTGGAATTCTCAATTTGCTGCTTTTTTCACTACAGTCATTTCAGACCCTGCTCTGAGGATCCCTAGGTGAAGAGGGGAATTGCATGCAGGCTCCTGACCCCCCTGTAGCCTGAAGAGCTCTATCTTTTTCACATGTTCGACTTCTGAGATTTTGTGGCTAAACAGAAGTCTAAAAACCATTACCTGCCTGTTCATTTCTCCTAACACCACCTTCCCTCACTCCAGAGGTTCTCCCCACTCCAGTTCCATCTTGTGGACCATTACTGATCATGTTGCATTCATTCAATCTTTTATTCATTCATTCATTCATTCATCCACCTGACTCACTTTTCTGGGTGACCTCTCTGCGCCCAGTGCTGCCCTGCGTCCTGGGGGAGGGTAGAAAGAAACAAGTCCCAAGGTCCTCTTTAGGGACCTCAGAGTCCCTAAGATGTGGACCCCCAACCCCCCCATCCCCTCTATCATCCAGAGACCACACCTCTATCCTCTCTTCCAAACAGACAACGGAGGAGCAGGTGCAGCGTGGAAGCACGGCGGAGCCTCCACCCCCCACACCCTCCCTGCCTGGATACCCCACTGCCAGCCCCACTTCCAGTAAAGCCCAGCGGGTGCTGAGCTCTGGATCCTCCGAGTCCCCCAGAGCTGCTAGCCACCTTGCCACACCTGTCCTGCTGGAGAAGAAAAGTCCACTGGGCCAGAGCCAGCCCCCGGTGGTGAGGCGGCCGGCAGCTCAGCCATCAGCAGAGGAGTATGGCTACATTGTCACTGACCAGAAGTAAGGGCTTCAGCTGGGGCAAGCCTTCCAGTCCCCCCAACCGGCTCCCCTGGGGAGGGGGTGTTGCGTGGGCTGGCCTGCCTGGCGAGAAGCAGAGAGCAGAAATCCAGATGTGAAATGGACAGAGGGGGGCTCCTCTGTACCCCAGGAGGTAGTTTGTTTCAAGAAAGTGGCCAAGAGGATCCCCACTTTCCTTCCTCTCCCTGCTCTCCACCTTCAGGCCCCTGAGTCTGGCTGCAGGAGTCAAGCTGCTGGAGATCCTAGCTGAGCATGTGCACGTGTCCTCGGGCAGCTTCATCAACATCAGGTGGGGCTGGTATCTAGCTGGGGCAGCCAGGATCTAGAAGGTAGCTTGAGGGGAGAGGTGGCTGGAGGGGCTCAGGGAAGGAAGGGAAGACAAAGTCTTGGGTAAGTGGCCAAGGTGGGGTCAGAGATGCTCCTAGATGCATTGAAGGTGCCCCCCACAACACACACACACACACACACACACAGGCACTGGATGCTGGCCTCATCCAGCATTTCTCTCAAACATCCCTGTAAGGCATGTCTGATCAGCCCCAGCTTCATCCTCTCGTGGGAGAGGGCCAGAGCTGGCCTCTCTGTTACAGTCTGGGGTCTGTGGTGGGTGAGGCAGTAATGTAGCTCCTGTTTGGCAGTGTGGTGGGACCGGCCCTCACCTTCCGCATCCGACACAATGAACAGAACCTGTCTTTGGCTGATGTGACCCAGCAAGCTGGTAAATATTGCCTGGTCCCAGCCCCAGCCTTAGTAGGACATACCCAGACCTGTGGCTGATGCCTCCCCTGAAATATTCCCAACACACACGGGCCCTGCCTGCCACCTAGCATAGCATGACGTGGGGTGGAGACCACATGGAGCTGGAGAGAGTCTGACCCAGAGCTTCCCTGCAGGGCTGGTGAAGTCGGAACTGGAAGCACAGACAGGGCTCCAGATCTTGCAGACAGGAGTGGGACAGGTATGAGCTAACCGAAGAATCAGCTGAAACCCCAGAGGGCTGACATTGCCCACAAGAGATGGGGGCAAACTTGGCAGGAAAACCAGAGCTGAAACTTCATGTACCTGGCTGGCCCACAGGCTTTGCCAAAGCAGCCCTCCCCATGCGGTTCACTTTCTGGCCAGCAGATGGTCCCAGTGGCTGCCCCTCCTGCCTTCCTCCCTCCCTCCCTCCCTCTCCCCCCTCCTCCTCCTCCTCAAGGGCAGGACCAGTCTTCCAGTAGGAAGGCCTCCTGCTTGGAAGAACCACCTGAGGTGTCCATAGCCTTATGGAGCAAAGTTTCTAAATTCCAAGGGAAAACGCTATGCAGTAAGGACATTAAACTCAAAATAGATTTCTATTCTGCATCCAACACTGATGCCTCACATTCTACTATTCGATTCCTTGCGACTCTCCAAACTCCTCTACATTAATTTTTTAAATGCAAAAACTCCTAGTGGGGGTCATCCACTAAGTTTCAGGCAGTGCGGTGTGCTTGAGTTGGTCCGATGGGGATCGAGAAGGAGGATCTTGGGTCTATCTGAGCCCTTCTGCCAGTGCCGCCATGCCCTTGCCCTCCCAGCTTTGCCCTCGGAGATGCCCTAGCAGGGAGCGTGGCATGGGGGGTCAGGGGTTGAGGATCAGCTCCTAAATCTCCCCTGCCACTGCCCCCCTTGATTCTAGCCTTGTTCCCACAGAGGGAGGAGGCAGCTGCAGTCCTCCCCCGACCAGCCCGCAGCACCTCTCCCATGCGCTCAGTGCTGCTCACTCTGGTGGCCCTGGCAGGCGTGGCCGGGCTGCTGGTGGCTCTGGCCGTGGCTTTGTGTGTGCGGCAGCATGCACGGCAGCGGGACAAGGAGCGCCTGGCAGCCCTAGGGCCTGAGGGGGCCCATGGTGACACTACCTTTGAGTACCAGGTGTGTGGCCCCGAAAGCTTGTAGATGAGAGGGAATGGAAGGGCCTTGGGAGTCTGGGTCTCACATGGGGTGAGGGTGGGGTGTTGGATGGGGAGTGAGCACCCATGCCTGGGAATACCCGGGCTGGGGCTACAGAAACCCAAGCAGGGGCGTTGCGGGGACATTTTGAGTGGACGGGAATTGGGAGCAAATGCTTCCTAAGGTTCATTCCAGGGCCACACTTCTGGGACTCCACTCTCATCTCTGAGGTTGTCAGAGGCACCACCCAAACAGAACAGCCTTGAAAAGAATGAGGACCAGGGCAGCGGAGCCTCCCCCAGAGGAGATGGGTTTCATACAGAATCAGTCAGGATGAGCCTAGGACGGAGCCCAGGACGATGCTGAAAGGGCTTCAGGGGCCCTGGGGCCCTGCCTGACCTTTTCTCCTGCAGGACCTGTGCCGCCAGCACATGGCCACAAAGTCCCTGTTCAACCGGGCGGAGGGTCCGCCGGAGCCTTCTCGCGTGAGCAGCGTGTCCTCCCAGTTTAGTGACGCGGCCCAGGCCAGCCCCAGTTCCCACAGCAGCACACCGTCCTGGTGCGAGGAGCCCGCCCAGGCCAACATGGACATCTCCACGGGACACATGATCCTGGTCAGGACAGGGCCGGGGCCCAGAGGGGCTGAACGGACGGGATGCTAGAAGAGGCAGGGCCAGAGCCAGGCTGTGGTATCCCTGCAGGCGTACATGGAGGACCACCTGCGGAACCGGGACCGCCTAGCCAAGGAGTGGCAGGCCCTGTGTGCCTACCAGGCAGAGCCCAACACCTGTGCCACGGCCCAGGGGGAGGGCAACGTCAAAAAGAACCGCCACCCCGACTTCCTGCCCTGTGAGTGAGTCCTGCTGGTCAACCGGCCCAGCTCTCTCTGCTGGGAGCCCTGGAGGGCTTGGGGGGAAGGGCTGGGCTCCTGGCTCAGGCCAAGTGGCAGAGGTACCAGGACCCCAATAACTGGAGGGGCATCTGAGGTGGGATGTGGGGTCTGTGCAGATGATCACGCTCGCATCAAGCTGAAGGTGGAGAGCAGCCCTTCTCGGAGTGATTACATCAATGCCAGCCCCATTGTAAGTGGCCCTGGCTCCAGCCCCCTCCTCCGCCCCGTTTTTATCCTGCCTGCATAAACTCCATTTCCTTCTGGTCACCATCCGCTCCATCTGACACCCTGGAATTATGAGGCCTGATATCCTGGCGTGGAAATGGGGGTTTCTCAAGCTCTCCCAGATCCTGGCCCGCTCCCTCCGACCAAGCCTCTCCGTTGTAGCATTTCCCACTCTGACTCATGATGTGTCTTCCCTGCCCCAGATCGAGCACGACCCGCGAATGCCAGCCTACATAGCCACACAGGGCCCGCTGTCCCATACCATTGCAGACTTCTGGCAGGTGAGTTCTTGGAAGGAGGGCTTCTCCAGGGATCAGTGGTCTTTGAGGGCAGCCGGAGAGGTTAGAATGGCGTCTCTGTCCCTAGATGGTGTGGGAGAGTGGCTGCACCGTCATCGTCATGCTGACCCCACTGGTGGAGGATGGTGTCAAGCAGTGTGACCGCTACTGGCCAGATGAGGGGTCCTCCCTCTACCACGTATATGAGGTCAGCAAGACCCCATGGCCGGGGGACGATGGGAATGGAGACAGTGGACGGTGAACCATTCATACATGTATGAATGCATATGCACATACACACACATGCACACACACATACATGTACTATACATTTATACGTGTGTGTCAAGCCAGGGCCAGAAAGCATTTGTAGGGACCTATGATGAAAGGTACAGAAATAAAACTATAAAACCACCAAAACTGAGGTCAGAAGCTGGAAGCCGAGAGTATATGAGACAGGGAAGAGAAGTAAAACCAAAGACCAACATTAAGACCTACGTTAATCTAGCCTCACTTACCTCTGAGTTTCCAAAGCCAAGAAAGAAATAACCATCAGTCACGTATAGAATAGAAACAAACTTTTTCATTAGGAGAGAAGATAGGTGGGGGGGGGGGGCGGGGGACTGGGGAGAGGCAAAGCCGAGAAAAGAGGAACAGAGTCCTGACACGTGGAAGGTGACCCCCTGTAAAGCAGGAGACACTAAGAGAAAACGGAAGCTTCTCATTACTGGGGGAGCACCGGATAGTAGTTTTTCATCATCCGGTGAGCACTCAGCAGTCTTTTTTTTTCTTTTTTTTTCCTTTTTCCGTCTTTTTAAATTTTTATTTATTTATTTATTTTCTTTTTTATTTTTTCTGTTTTTTGTTTTTTAATTTATTTTTTATATTTTTTCTTTCTTTTTTAATTTTTTGGGTTTTTTGTTTTTTTCTTTTTTTATTTATTTTTTCTTTTTTTCTTTTATTTTTTTTCTTCTCTTTTCGTTTCAGCAGTCTTTTTTTAAAAGCTTTTTTTTTTTTATTGGTGTTGCTCATGCTTAAAGGAAAAGAGACGAATAAAATATTATAGAATCTCATCAAAGTTTTTGGTGTGTGTAGCACAGACGCTTTGCTAGACTCTGTGAGGAAGGAGGAAGTCTGACCTCAAGAAGCCCACAGTAGCTGTGTCTGGGCGGAAAAGCCACCCGTTGTCCTGAGCAGCCCATAAGCGACACACACAACTAGGGGTCTTGGGGACAGCTGGGGCAGTAGGAGTGGGCGGTTGGGTAAGCTTCCGGGAGAATGTAGAGTTTGAGCCGGCCTGGGAGGCTGGGACGATATGGAGAGGCGCTGCCGTGCTCAGGCCCGGGCCCACTCCTCGGCAGGTGAACCTGGTGTCCGAGCACATCTGGTGCGAGGACTTCCTGGTGCGCAGCTTCTACCTGAAGAACGTGCAGACCCAGGAGACGCGCACGCTCACGCAGTTCCACTTCCTCAGCTGGCCGGCAGAGGGCACTCCGGCGTCCACCCGGCCGCTGCTGGACTTCCGCAGGTGAGGGGGGCAGGGCGGGGAGAGAGCCGCACGCGAGCCGGGGGTCGCGGAGCTGGGCGTCCCCACCGCCGCCCCCCGCCTCTCCGACCACCAGCTCCTCCTGGGGGCCCTGGTCTTGTGAGGCGGGCCCTCCAGCCCGACCTGGAGCCTCGGCCTCCGACCTCCAGCCGCCCCCTTCCAGACCCCGCAAGCCCGGACTGATGCTCTGGCTGGCTGTACGCATCCCTCCACCCGCGTGCTCCCGCTCTCTGCTCTTCTGCCTGCTGTGCCCCCCTCGCCCCTTTTCTCTCCCTGCCTCCCCGCGTCTGGCTCCTCCATCACCCCCGCCGCCAAGAAGGGCTCACCTGAGTTCAAGCTCCCTCCCTCTCCTGGGTCCCGGCTCCTGTCTCACCTGTTCGTTGCCTCCTGTGCTGCTGTTGGGGATCTCCAGCATATTCTGGGTCTGCTATGCCCTCGTCTCTCACTCCCTCCTGCCCATCTGTCCTTCTTTATCCCTGACTGTTTCTTGGCCTGTTATTTCTCCCCCGTCTGTCTTTCCTTCCTTTCCCTCTCTCACCCCTCCGCCTGCCTCTCCCCTCATCTCTTTGTCTCTCCCACTGCCTCTGAGTCTGTCCCACTTTGTATCTCCATCTCTCCTGCCCTGCAGCTCTCCCCTGTTCCATCCCCTCTCTCCCTGCTTTCTCCACCTCCCTGCCCGCTCTGCCTCTCTCCGTCTCTCCCTCCCTCTGTCTCCCCACTCTGTCCTTCTGCCCTTCTTCCACCCTCCTCCTCTGTCTCTCTCCCTCTCACGGCTGCCAGTGTCATTTTTGTGATCTGCAGCTAGTGTTCTCTCTCCAGTTGCATAGTCACAAAAGTGATCATTGGCAGGCGTGGCCGCTGCATGGACAGGACAATCCAATCAGGACTGTGGGCCCAGGGGCCCCATGAAGGCTGCTGGGAGAGCTGGGGGCTAGGGGTGGGGGCGGCGAGGGACTCGGAGCAGACAAACACTATCAAAGGCAGTGCGGAGGATCTTGGGATTGCTGGGGACTCAGGGGAGCCGGTGGGAGCCGGGACAGGAAGCTAACTAGAGGACTTTGCCTGTTCTGACAACAGCCCCCCGACCAGGCCAGTCCTCCAGCACCCCCAATCTCCCCCCTCGCCCACACTGCAGCCTTCACCTGCTTCTCTGCCTCTTGCTGAGGTCTCCAGGTGCTGGGCAGAGAGCGGAGGAGCAGAGCTGGGCTGGGAAGCTGGGGATAGTTTCTTTCTTTCTTTTTTTTTTAAGTTTATTTAAGTAATCTCTACACCCAATGTGGGGCTCGAACTCAGGACCCCAAGATCGCATGCTCTTCCCACTGAGCCAGCCAGGCGCCCCAGCTGGGGATAGTTTCTGAGCCTCAGGATAATGGTTTCTAACTGGGCCCCCTGGAGCCTGAGACACGGGCTTCTCAAAAGCAATGCCAGGGGTCATAGAGCTATTTTCTGTTTTCCACATTTAAAAAAATCTTTATAGAATTAGTTAATGGAGCATTTTTAAGACTGCACAGGTAAGCTAAAAGATTATATTGCTTTAGGCCAGAAGTATGTAAACTCAGTTGCCATTGGACACCCAGAGCAAATTAACTGTTGCCTAATAAATATGGTTTGCTAAAGGTCTACCAGAGGGAAGGCAAACTAATTTTTTTTTAAGTGCTAAAAAGTGACCCCAAACAAGTTTCTTGATCTCTGTTTTCTTACCTGTGAAATGAGGATGATGACCCATACTTTAGGGAGTTGTTACAAGAGTCAATGGGATAAAGTCTGTAAAATCTCGTTTAAGTGCCTGGCACACAGCAAAGGCTCGATGAATTCTAGATACGATTCATTGTCATTATTATTAAACAATTGGGAGCTACTGCAGAGACTTCTGTTCAACCCCAGCTCTCTAACACATGAGACAACTTGCTAGAAAATCATGTGGACTCCTGTAAAATCATTCAGAGTCACCTAGCCCTTGCAGGTCTGGGGGAATCACACTGGTAGACCATTAAGTTCCAAGCTTCCCCTGAAATAACTCCTCAGGTAGTCCTCCCTGGTCCTGGCCCACTGAGGGTATCAGGATTCTGCAGGTAACTCTCCAAGCAGGAAAGTCATAAGGGACAAGGGCAGGTTAGACTAGGCCACTGAGGAAGGGAGAAATCCCCTGCTCCCTGCTGAGAGGGCAGCAGTCAGGGTAACAGAAAAGAGTCTGAGGTCCAAGTGGACCCCAAGTCTAAATATGACCCAACCACAGAGTACCTGTGCTGAGATGAGGCTGATTCCGGGAGACAGCCGCATAACATTCAGAGCTGAGAGGTTGTCCTCCCCTGGTCAAAAGAACTTTGTGCCTATGGCTACCTGACCTCATTGCTAGTGAGGACTACAAGGGCCTGAGTGGGGAGGGGAACAGCCTGGGCAGTTGTAAAGGAGGGCAGAGGGGCAGAGCAGGAAGGTGACAAGACTGACACCCTTGAAGTCACCAGAGAGCCTATTCTCCCTGGACTTTAGCAGAGGTGGCTATTGATATGATGTAGTATCATTAATAGTACTACCATTTATTGAGCACCCACTGTATGCCTTATGCTTAATTCTTTACATCAATTATCTCATGCAATCACAGTGAGAACCCTAAGAAGAGGTTTACTATTATTATCACCCTCACTTTACAGACAAGAAAACTGAGGCTCAAAGAGGCCAAGTCAGCCGTTCCCAGGTGCATCACTTGGCACCTAGCTCATTAAGTGACAAGGCAAGCCCAGGGCCACCCACACCATCTCTGGTTCTTTGCCTCCTGCCCTGACTCATTCCTCCAGCCCTCTTCCCTCCTCTGCCCTGGGCACGTGGGGAGAAGAAGAAAGAGAGGCCCCCAGGGGTGTGCTGGTGTCTCCCTGCCCTCACACCCACTTCTTGTTGCAGGAAAGTGAACAAGTGCTACCGGGGCCGCTCCTGCCCCATCATTGTGCACTGCAGGTGCGTGCGGACAAGCTGGGGGCAGGGGTGGGGATCACAGGGGACAGGGCAGCCCAGGCCAGAGGGCCCCGAGGTGGGGCATTCCTGATTCCCGCCCCTCTCGCTGGTCCTCCGCCCTGGGCACATCTCCCATGCATGCTGCCTGCCTAGCCCCTTGATGCTGGCCAACGACAGCCCAAGGGCCAAGTTTAACGTACCAACTGGTTTTTTTTCAATGGCCCATGAGCTAAGACTGGTGTTCGCATTTTTAAATGGTTAAAGAAGAAGAAAAAAAAAAGAAAAAAGTTTCCTGAACCAAAGCCTGGCCAGAGGCTGGAAAGGGCCATTCCCATCCCCTCTGGCTGTTTCCACCTTAGGACTGAGCCAGGGCTCTGCTTTTAGGCTGGCCCACTACCCAAGTGACACCCCGTGGGGCACAGGTTCCCCACTCAAGGCCCAATTCCCAGGGCCCAGGGGCTATGATCGCTGCCTCCTCAGCTCACTCATGCCCTCCCCAAGCCCAGCCTAAACGGCCCCACCGGTATCTTCCCCATCCTAAGCCTCCCTGTCTCCTCTGCCCTTCCCCCTTTCTGCTGGTCCCAAGCTGAGCCTGTCATTATCTCTCGTTTCAGCGATGGTGCAGGGAGGACTGGCACTTATATCCTCATTGACATGGTACTGAACCGCATGGCAAAAGGTGAGGGCCTTCCCCACCACCCGCAGCCCCGCCCCGATGAGCTGGCCCAGCACCCAGGCTCACAGGAGCTCCTGGAGGGACCGGTTATCACACCCCCGGGCTTTGCCCAGTCCTCTAAGCCTCCCAGCCCAGGACGCTCCAGGCTTTCTGGGTCCTCTCCTCCTCTGGACACCCCTGAGCAGCCCTGTGCCCTCTTCAATCTCCAGGAGTAAAGGAGATCGACATCGCTGCCACCCTGGAGCACGTCCGTGACCAACGGCCTGGCCTCGTCCGCTCTAAGGTGACTGTTCCTCCCTGTGCTGACCCGAGCTGCCGGCCTCCCCCAGGGAAACCAGCAACAGCCTGCCTCCCCCACCTGCCCTCACCTTCCCCAGGAGGACTCCCCCTCACCCAAGTGACCTCCCCGGCTCCCCCTTCCAAAAGCCCGCACCCCCTCTCCATGACCATCCTCCCCCTGCCCTTCCCCAGGACCAGTTTGAATTTGCTCTGACAGCCGTGGCGGAGGAGGTGAATGCCATCCTCAAGGCCCTGCCCCAGTGAGACCCCTGGGGCCCCTCAGTGGGCAGACCAGCCTCTGTTCCCTCTTTGCCTGTGTGAGCATCTATCTGTGTACCCCCTCCTCACCCCCCGCCCCCACCGCCTCGGTCCCTCTGGGGCATGGCCAGTCGTCTGAGAGAAGTGTAAAGAAGAGGATGTGGGAAGGGTCGGACCTACCCAGCCTCTCACCTGTTGGAGCCCCCGGGAAGTCCCACGGGGGCGTGGGGGGCTGGCAGCCAGCCAGGAGCAGAGGAAAGTCCTCCACCCAGAGCCTTCTCCTGCCTGAGTTCCTTGGCCCCCAGCTCCCGTTCTTCCGAGAGCTCCCAGGATGCCCGTGTGGACGGAACCAGGTGGAGGGCCTGCCACCCGCCCACCCCCGCCCTTCTTGCTTGTCTAGCCCCCGCTGCCTGCCGCCCTGCCTCTCTGGCCCACACTCTGGCCCCTGCCCTCCCTGCCTTCCTCAGGCCTCCTCCCCTGCCCTCCTGCCACGTGCCACTCCACTCTCGCCCTCTGGCACAAGAGAACATTTCTAGAGAAATCTACTTTTGTATCAATGTGAATAAAGTTAGTGTGTCGTGCGTGCAGCCACCCGGACTCCTACACTTGTCGTCGTCTCTGCTGCCAGCCTCCATCTCCAGGCCCTGTGAGGAGCCGGGCCCCGCTGCGCTGCTCGGGAGACGCAGGTAGTGCTGGGTGAGCCAGGCTGCGGAGTCTGGCTCTCCGAGGCTTGAACGGTAGCCAGGAACGAGGCGGTTGTCTCTCCGCAGTGCCTCCCCTGGGGCTGGCAGTCTCCCAGGTGCTCCCACGCACAGCTTCACCATGATGCTACCCCATCGGTAGCCCAGAACATTCTCCCGAGGTAACCCCAATTGCATATAGTGGAGTTTGGATTCAAAGCCGGGCATGCTTAACCTCTTTACTGCCTCTCCTCTTAGTTCGTGAGCAGCTGCTTCGTGCCCTTCAGCCTTAGGAGAATGTACCTCGGGCAGGCCAAGTGCCTGGCCCACCACAAGCAAAACTAGCTAGACTCCGATAGCAGCTTGTAGACCAGACCTGTGAGACGTCACAACAGGCATCCATCCAGCTGGGGGCAGGGGGCACTTTCTCCCCCTCCCCCAACCCTCCTCCCTGTAGGGCCCCAGGGGAGCCCTCACCTGCATGTCAGGAGGCTTCCTTGGACACAGAAATGTGTCCTGGTGGGCACAGAAATGAGGCCAAAAGAGCCTTGGGCCTGGAGCCACTTGGGAATTAGGAACACTTAACCTTGGCAAAACTGTCCCCTCACATGAAAAAGGGGGGTGGGGGGTGGTCCCATCTGCCCGGCACAGGGAGCAAAGGGACCGGTGAGCAGACCACAGGCCTCCCTACACCTCACCTGTGCTCCGCTGAGGCTCCGCTCCAGTGTTTGACATCTCAAAGACTAGAAGTGGGCAAAACAGCCATGTTAGAAACTTCCAGCAGCTTCTCTCTTTCAAGATAGAGGCTTGAAGTGCCTCTTTCAGCGCAGGCTGCTTCCTTGCTTTGAGAAAAGTACAATACAGGCCCTTCGGCTGTTGAAGACGAAGCTAGGCACTTATCCTGGAATGGGAGAGAGAGTCGCCGGGGAGCCACGGCGCTCTGCTTGACGATGGAGAGTTGTTTGTCCCGTGGCTGAAAGGGCATCTCCGAAGGTGTCTAGAGAAGGAAGGAGGAGGTCCCTGGCCCTTTCCTCCCTAGGTCCTGAGGAGTTTGGGGCCTGGACCCTGTGTGGGGTGGACTTGGACCGCTCCATATAGGAAAGGCAGGCCTCTGAGACTGGCCACCGGCCTTGACGTAAGGTAACCCGGGGAGGGGCTCAGTTTGTGGGCCTCAGGAGTAGTTTTTACAAGTTTTCACCACGTATTCCCTACTTTCGGTCATTCCCATACTTGCAGTCGAGTTGTAACTTAGTCCGGTCCTAGCTGTGGGGCAGAGTAGTGGATGGTGGGTCCCCTCTAGGGAGGGGGGCAGCAGCTGCCTGGGGAAGGTGAGGGCAGAAGAACGTGAGCGTCTCTTGGGACTCAACAATGTACTAGGGAGGGCAGCCTGGTCAAAGGGGGGGGGGGACTTCTGCTGTCATCTGGGAAGCCTTGTGACCTCTGGGTGTTTGGGCAATAGAGGGGGCTACGTCACCCACTGGTCCCGTAGGGTCCCCTTTGGGGCCACCCTGGAAAGGAAGAACATGGGAACACAGCACACCACCGAGCGCTCAAAACAGCTTTATTTGTTGACTTCCAGTGTTTCTCTCTCGGTCTGAGCTCAGCCTAGCTGGCTTTGATAGGTCTCTGAGATGCAGTATCACAGGGCTAGCAACACTCTGGCTCCACCGCTCCCCTCCCTGGCCACGGGGCTCCCCAGGCAGGGAGGAGGAGAGGCAGCTCATTTGTGGTGTTGGAGAAGAAGAATGGGCAGCAGGGTCAGAGGCCAAAGAAGCCATACAAGCAGCAACATGCCCGGAGCACCCATTACACACCAATCCCGGCCACGCACATGCGTGCTCTCTCTCTCTCTCTCTCTCTCTCACACACACACACACACAAACACAAACACTCCCACACCGGTGGCCTCCCCTTCCAAGCTCTCTGCCTGCCTACGCCCATCAGTCAGCCTTCTGGGGCCCCGCCCTGCTTGGCCATCCCATCCGGGCCTGTTCCCACTGCCCACAGGAGAAGAGCCTCTCCCAGATGCCGCAGGGCTTTGATTTGTACACTCTAAGCCCGGCACTAGCAAGAGGTGTCAGGGGAACCGAAGCTTGGCCCACTACCCCTTCATCCACATTCTTGCCACCCCTGCCAGAGTCAAATCAGATGACAAGATCTCCCCTTCTCACAGCGAGTGACAAGCTGACCTGGGCTGGAACTACATGTCCCAAGATGCACAGCTCCACAACCACACACCGCTTCCCCTAGCATGATCTATCAGAAACGAGGCAGGGTGTGTTGCATTCTGGGACCTGTAGTCCCCAAGAGACAGCACCAATCACCCAGGGAAGAGTTCACAGGCTAAGACTACGGATGCCTCCCACCCGGCCCCCACCCACCACCCAGGCCCAGCTCTACGCTCAGCATGGGTGAGGGAGAGGAATGGAGGGTACCCTCCCAGCGCACAGGGGAGGGCGCTGTCCTGTTGGAACTGTGCAGCGGCTCTGGATCCTGGACATCCAGCTCAGAACACATCTGAGGAGAGAGTGGGGGCGGGGTGACAGGAGACAGGGTCAGCAGCCAGCCGTGGAGGATGGAGCTGAGCATGCAGACCTGGGCTAGCCCTGTGGCCTCTCCCTGAGCCCTGATGCATGGTGAAATAGGACGGGGTACAGTCCCCTCCTAGGCCTCCCTCCTGGGGCACCCTGGCCTTATCCCACCTCTCCAGGGATAGCCAGCCTCACCTCTGCCTAGTCCCGAGGCCTGGGGCAGGCTGAGGCAGCAAGAGGAAGGGAGGAGGAGTGGGCTCCGGTTCCGAATCTGGATGAGAGGCTCCCGCCCCACCCAGCTAGCCTCCCCAGAAGACCTTATGGCCCTACCGGCCACAGCATCTTCCTGGTCACACTGAGGCTTTCTTGGGGAAGGAAGAAGGGAGTCCTAGCCAGATGGCAGTGAAAGCAAGCGATGCGGCCCGCAGGGAAGTGCAGAGAGAAGAGAGCGAGGGAGGAGCGGCAGCACCAGAAGGGAAGCAACAGAGACGTCAGAGCTCAACGCTGCACCGAAACCAGGGTGGGATGTCTGCAGCTGGACAAGGAGCACGGGAGACTCCCTGGTGTAGCTGCCAACTCCGGTTCAGAGAACCCCAGGCCAAGTCCTCCTTCCTTGATGTCATCAGCAACACAGGTGGCAGAAGACCTGGGCACAAAAGGCCCGACCCAAACCACTAATGCCCCTTAGAAACTCCCTATCTAATAGGAGTTAAGTGCATCCTGGCTCCTGGGAGGCCCTCCCACTGCCCGGAGGCTCCACCCTGGGCTTCGCCAGGGACCTATCAGCTGTGGGCTGAGCAGAGCAAATCCCAAGTCCACACTGGAGTGCAAGTGGACATGGGAGGGAAACCTGTTGGGGGAGCACTGAATTGGAGAAGGGCTCCTGCAACTCAGGCCCTGCCCCTCTGCTCCCAACAGTGAGCAGGACCCCCCGGTCGCCCTGAATCAGGGTGGTTTGGGCCTGGTGATCAGAGAATGAGGCAGCGAGAGGCCTTCTCCTCTGGGGATGGGCTGGGTTTGGCCGCATCCCCCCTTGCAGCCTCAGGGGTCCCCCCCACGCCGGGATCTTGGTCCTGGGCCTTGGGCAGCCCCTGCCGACGACGCTGCGCCCCCCGCCCACCTGCTGGTTTCTTCCCAGCTGCCTCCATCTCTGACAGGCTGTAGGCCATGGCGAGCTGCAGGTCTTCATCATCCTCGGAGAGATCGCTGTCAGAGGTGCGGGAGGCAGGAGTCTGCCGGACCTGTGTGCCCCCTGGCCTGGAGGTGACAGACTGTTGCTGCTCGCGACGGCTCAGCTCCAAGCCCAGCGCTAGGTCATCTGGGACACCTGTAGGAGTCATGGCCACCATGGAGCCCTCTGACCCAGGCCAGGGGAACCAGGCCAGGCTGCCTCATGCAGTGGCAACTCTGACCGCTTACGGCCCCTCCTTTGGAACCGGCATGCATGCACTCTGGCACCTAGCATGGTGGTCATGTGCGTGGGCAGGTACCCAGCGCCAGCAGATACGAGCTGTCTCCTTGGGCAAGTCACTCAACCTCCCTAAGCCCCGCTTTCCTCATCTATAAAATGGAAACGGTGAGAGTGCCTACGTTGTCAGGTTGTTCCAATGACTAAATAAGACAGACCAGGAAGCGCACTCAGAGGCGGCAAGCAGGGAAGGGGCGCGGCGCTGACCATCCCATCCGGCGTGACACTGTGGGAAGGGTTCCGCCCCAGGAATCCTGCATCCTGCGGGTCACTCATGGCTTTACCCCTTACTAAGTAGGACAAGGCCGTGGGCCTGGGGCTACTTGGGAGTTAGGGCCATTTAACCATGCTGAGGTTCAGTCTCCTCACATGAAAAATAGGGCCAATATCAAAGCCCTGCCTTCCCCTTGCCTGCTTCAATACAGAGCTCATGTTATGCGCACAAGTGCTTTCAAAATAGTCCATGCTCTGCAAACCCCGGGCACCCACTAAGGATGATGGTGATCGGCTGGCCCTCTGAGACTCCTCAGTTCCCTGCCCTTGCCCGGGGATCCCCATCTCTGATTCTGCCAGTGGGGCCTGTGGCCGCCATTCCTTCCCTGCCCCAAAAGAGTTCCGAGAGGAGCAGTTTGGAGGGGGCCTTGGGGCCTGGGCCTGGGGCTTCCTGCCAGGGACTGGGTGGCAGAGCCATTCCTCACCATTGATTGTGACTGACTTCAGCTGTCCGTCTTCTTCCACTTCTACCCGTTCCTGCCCGTTCTCCATGATTCTGTGGGGGACGGCACGGTTCACTCAGCGAGCACGCACAAATCCTGCAGGTGCCTGTCCGCGCTCTGGGATGCCGCAGCGAACAGGACAGGCTCTGCCCACAAGGAGCTGACCTTCTAGCTGTATGCTGCTCCCCCTCTACCCCTCACCCCCACACCCCTGCACCTGGGATGATCCCAAAGGAGCCCTCACCTGCGTGTCGTGATGCGGTGTCCTTGGACAAAGGTGGTGGATGTAGAAACAGAGCGAAAAGCACCGGCCCCAGGACTGAAGGAGAAAGATGAGGAGGAGAAATCTGGCATGGACACAAGGGAGGAGGCAGAGAGGTTGTCAGAGGGAGGATGGAGCCGGCATGCTGCAGTCAAGACGGGGCCAGGAACCTCTGTGGGGTCTCCCTGCAGAGATGCCCGAAGGCAGGGCTCCACATACTCAGGAGAGAAGGCTTGGAAAAGGAATGAGCCGGGACGAGGGGATCCAGGACCCAGAGCTTGCAAAAACGCGAAGGGACAGCACATACCAGAGTGCCCAGGGAAGGAGGAAGAGAAGGTGAAGAAGGGGCCTGAGTGTCGGGAGCCCCGACTCTGAAGCTCTGAGAAGGGGCCCAGGTCATCTGCAACAAGCAAGCAGATTAACAATCATCTAGCAAAGAGAGCTGCCCCCCAAAAATGTGTGAACCCTGCCTTTCAGCCTATAAATATAACCTGCTAAGCATTTCTGATATTTTTTTCTTTTTTGATTGTGGACTTGCTTACGAACTAAATTTTTTTTAACATTAGATATGAAAAAGATCCCTGGTAAATTCTGTCCACAGTAGACAATGAAGGAGGGAAGGGAAAGAGGAAGCGGGGACGGCTAGCTCCTTCGGCACAGGCAGGTAAGCATGGTGTAAAGTCAGGCCCACCCGGCCAGGAGGCCCGACTCTCCCGTTTGCTGCGTGACTCTCAGCTAGTTATCTGGAAGTATCCTTGTGTTCTCATCTGTAAGTGGGGAGAAAATTATCCCCCTCACAGCGTTCATAGTCCTCACTGCGAACATGTTATCTGTTGTGTGTGATGTCACTGTGATTGTCACACTGCGCTCTGAGTCCTGCTTTGACGGCTGCTATTGTGCAGGCCTGACAATGCACCACTGTTGCCCTCATTTCATAAGGCGAGTCTCTGTGGGCTCAGGCCTGTGTCAGGTTCTGTCCCCGCTGTCCCTGGACCCACCCGCCCAAAATCTTCCATCTGTGGAATTCTGCTGCCCGCTCAGCCTCCTGCCTCAGGGGCTCCCGGCTGATGGAGGGCAGGCCTGGAACGCGAGTCGAGCCAATCAGAGGCCTCCTGAGCCCACTCACCAAAGAGCTCCGCAAAAGGGTCTCCACTCCCGAAGAACTCCCGGAAGACCTCCTCGGGGCTGCGGAAGGTGAAGGTGAAGCCAGGGCCACTGCCACCAGGTTCCGCCCGGGATGGGCCAGTTCCTGGAGGAGAGGCAGGATGAGGAGGGGCCTTAGGGCATGCGTCTTGCTCTGAGCCAGGCCACCCACTGAAGGCATGGCCAGGAGCCTCGAGAGCATCCGCTGCACTAAAAATCTGCCCTCCCCCTCTCCTCAGTGACCCACTTCCATCCCTGGGCCCCGCCGCTCCACCTACCTGCCCCAGTCAGCCCTTCCCGGCCATAACGGTCGTAGATCTCCCGCTTATGCTCTGGAAAAAGAGACCCGATCATTTCTCCCTCCCTCTGGGATGATGGCCTCCCCTTCCAGGCTAGGACCCTCAGAGGATCACCCAGTGACTGAGGCTAGGGGGACAGCAGGGTGCACGGGAGACACGGGCTATAGGTTTCAGCAGTGCCAGCTCTTCGCAGTGTGGCTCCCTCTCATCTGTAGAATGGGCACAATAACAGCACCAACCTCACAGGGTCATTGCAAGGGTTAAATAAGACAATCCACATAAACTGCTTGGCACAGTGCCTGATAACACAGTAAGTGTTCAACAAATATCAGCTAATTATTACTATGCTATTTATCAGGGCTTAGCCTCAATGTCGCCTCCTCAGAGAGGCCTTCTGTGACCACTGTAACAAAAAGGGTGCCCGTTATTCCCTATCAACATCACCCAGCTACTTCCCTGCAGAATACTCTTGTCTATTTCCTTGGTTAATGTCCGGCTTCCTGGGTCAAATGTAATAAACCCATGATGACCAGGACAGTGTCTGCTTGTCCTCCGTTGTTCCCAGAAACGGCCCAGCACCATAAACACTCAATGAATATTTTCTGAATGAATGAATAAAGAAATGACAGACCTGGAGGGGCGCCTCGTGGCTCAGTCGGTTAAGCATCCGACTCTTGATTTCAGCTCGGGTCATGATCTCAGGGTCGTGAGATTGAGCCCAGCATAGGGCTCCATGCTCAGTGAGGAGTCTGCTTGAGATTCTTCCCCCTCCTTCTCCCTCCCCCTCTGCTCCTCTCCCTGCTCGCACTCTCTCTTTCCCTCTAAAATAAATAAATAAATAAAATCTTAAAAAACAAAACAAAACACAACAGACCTGGATTCGTATTCCGGCTGTGTGTGACCTTGAGCAACTTACTTCACTTCTCTCAGCCTCAGTTTCCTTGCCTATAAAGTGGGGATGATAAATCCTGCCTCACAGGATTTCTGTGAGGACTCTTGGGGATTACACCCACCAATGCTTGGCACAGAGAGGGCTTGGCACACGTAGGTTACTTGCCCTGCTTCCAATCCCTTGTCAAGACCCATGCTGCAACTACCATCCCAGATCCCGGGGAGCAGACACTGAGCACAGGGGATTCGGGAAAGAATAAAAGGGTGCTTTGCACATAGTAGGTGCTCACTTGAAGCCAAAAAAAAAAAGGTCGCAGAGTCCCCTGTTGGGCGGGGGGGCGGCACTTAAATGCCAGTTTGGAAACAGGCACAGAGGATATGGGAGGTGGCAGCATGGCTTTGGGAAGGAGTACGACGGGGCATGAAATGGAGGCGATAGGTGCTGCCCTGCCCTGCCCCCTCCTGGCCCTTACTGTCTGACAGCACTTCATATGCTTCCGCCACCTCCTTGAACTTCCTCTCAGCAAATTCTTTATTATCCGGGTTCTTGTCTGGGTGCCACTGAAGAGCCTTCCGCCGATACCTGCAGGAAGTGGGTCCAGTGGGTCGGGTCAGAGGACAAAAGCAAGCACCTCTCACCATGAAACAGAATGACCCACTTGCCCATTAGCCTGCCACTATCCTTTCTCCACTCAGATCCCCGTCCACCCTAGCTGCTAGGGCTGCCTCTGCTGCCATGTTTTAATGGAGTCCCTATCTCTCCCCTCTGCAGCCAGTGCTAGGACTACTTGCAGCAGCAGATGATCATGTAAGCAGGAGAAAGCCCCAGCCCTAACCCCTCCCTGGAGCTCACTGGGGCTGCAAAAGTTGGAAATATGTTTGGCCATGGGCTGTACAGGGCACTGGCCCCTCCTGGTCACAGGGCCTGGACATTTTTGCAGGCATCCTGAGAAAGCCCACACCTAGGGGCTGAGGCTTGAGGCAGGAGCGAAGGGGGAGGTGGGGGGGATCCACTGGAGAAGGACGCACAGTGCACCCCCCAGCAGAACTTCTTCACGCTAAGGACTTTCTCCTACTCTTCCAGGGATCTTCTTCCTTCCTATAGAGGGAGCCCCCCAATCCTTTCTAAGGACCTAGTTCCCTCGGCAAGGCCTCTGAAGGACCCTATGGTGGTGTGGGGGAGGGGTAAGGGGGGGTGAGAGGCTTTCTGATGCGCAGCGGAGGCACTTACGCCTTCTTGATGTCATCAGCAGACGCACTTCGCGGCACGTCTAGGATGTCGTAGTAGGATGCCATGGCAACTCGTCGGGAGTCAGATGGGCCTCGGGGGGCTGCAGGAGAGGAGGAGGAGTCAGGCCGGAAGAACCCAGGGTCCCTCCCTGGGCCTGGAGACCCCCCGGGGGAGCCGGAGGCGCTCCCAGGGGGAAGCGGCGCCCACCGGGTTCTGCTTGGGGCCGGTGACGAGGCACCCTCCGGCAGCCTTATCGGCCCCCCGCAGGCCGGTGCCGAGGGCTATCTCGGCGCCCAGGCCCGGGGAGCCCTATCGCAGCCCCGTGACTCCAGCAGCCCGGCCCAGGGCCTCCCAGCCTGACCGGGGCCCCCCGCCCGCACCTCCTCCGTCGGGAGTCCCTGGCCTCCTGCAGCGCCCCGCCCCTGCCCCCCGCCGGAACCGTCTGGCACCGGCCGCCCCGGCTCGCGGCTGCTGCGTAGGACGCGCCCGGCCCAGCTGTGCGCGCAAGCATGCGTCAGCGGCACTGAAACTACTAGAGACCCAGAGGGGGCCGGCTCGGCCTGTCACCCAGGGGGCGGGGGTTGGGGGACTGCTGCAGGGGCTGCCGGGAGATGGGGGCGGAGCCGGCTATTTTGGGCTTGCACCCGGGCGACGTCATCCCCAGACGGGACCGGGGAGACCGCGGCCGGTGCCATTCCGGCGTGACGCACTCGCGGGCCAGCGAGCCGCCCGGCCCTGGTCCTTCTGTCCTTTCCTAAAAACGGGCTCGATGATCGATGGCTACTCACTCCGGAAGAAATCCCCCATCTCAAGGACTCAGACTCCCCGCTCTGGGCCTAAATCCTCCCCCTTCAGATCTCTGCTTCCGCCCCAGGTCCCGAAAAGAGGCTGCCCCAACTTCCCTGAGTAGGTCAGGCCTGCCTGTCAGTGTCTCCTGACACCATCACACTCGTCTGAGCTACAAATCAGCCAGCCCTTGCTTGTTTGATTCTTTGATGGGCCTTCACCTCCCCGATTAGAATGTAAATTCCACCGGACAGAGATTGGGTCTTTTTCTTGCCCTAGAGTATTTAAGGCAGTTGTGGGGTTCAAAAATAGCCTTTGGATGATTAAATAATGAACAGATTGGAACTTCTTGTTGACAGTTTTGACACATTTGGGGAAGGTGGGGTTAAAGGGTAAAAGGAAAACAAAAAAAAAAAAAAAGGAAAAGGAAATTCTCCAGATTCAAGGTTTTTTGGCTTTTTGGTTTTCTGGGATCCACCCCCCTCCCAGAGTGATCCCAAATAGACCTTGTCCACCTCAAAATAATTCCTGGGTTCAGGCCTCATGGGAGAGTTAGAGAACTTTCCAGAATTGGCTCCTGCTTGATATCGTCCAGGCTAATCCACAACTATTAATTGAACATCTATATAGTAGATGCAGCCAGGATGTATAATGAAGAATATGACCCAGTCCCTGACTTCACAGAGCTCCAATTCGGTAAGACACCAGCCCAACAATATAGCCCACTGGGAAATCCCAAGGTTTTATAAACAGACAGACCTGGGTTTGCAACCTGGCACTATTGTGTGACTTGGCAAAACTTTTGAGGACTCAGTTTTTCCTACCTAAATACAGGTAACGCCTAGAGCTGTTTGAAAGTCAAATGAGGTGTGGTACATAGTACATCTGGGTCTTAGTACATACCTCTCTGGCATCATGATTGGCCCAAGCAGTCATGCTTATGTGAGACCGGAAGAGTGTTTTCGGCTGGGTGACCCAGCAATCCTTCACCAAAGAGAAGGGCTTGAGCCAGACATGAGGGAAGAAGGTGGTGTGCATTTGTCCACTTTCCCTGGCTGCCCACAGTCTCAACCTTCTGAATACCTTTGGGCAATTCCCAATGTGTAGGCCTTGATGGGAGGCAGGCCACCCCCTGTCACAAAGCCCTGACATGTGCTCTCCCAGACTTCTCGGCTCTAGGGGTACATAGCCATTAGCTCTCCCAATTGAAACCTCCAGCTGGGACTTTGAATGTGGAGCAAGTCACAGGGAAGCAAGGGCCGTTGAGAATTCATTTCTGCGGTGATTGTGACAGCGGAGTCAGCAGCGGCCTCTAGTGTCTGGAGGAGGAAATGTCGGTCTCGATGCCTGGGTGGGAAGAAGCCTCATTGCAGCCCCCTGTTCTGTAGGGAACCGGGGTCTTTTAGGCAGGCTGTCCTGTGCCCTGACCTTGACTAGGGTGCTGGATGCTCAGCTTCCCTTGATGCCTACCTGTTTGCGGAGTCTCATCTGGCAGCCCTCATATTAATTCTGTGTGCTACCCAGTGTCTCTCCAATGTGTGTGTGTATGCGGGAAGAGGGGGGTGTCTTTTTTCTTTGTTTTAACTTGCCAGAGCTAACTTCTGCTGTTTACAGTGAGAATCCTGACTGGTCTTAGTATAAGAGGAGGAAATAGGTTAGGTCACTCCAAAATCTTCCAAATCTCTTTCTTCTTACTTCTCTTATCTCAACAGACATTTGTCTGGCACCTACTGTGTATGTGATATTATATTAAGAATTGGGAATACAAAGGGGTTTAAGTTCCAGTCCTTGTACTCAAGGTGATAAAAATCTAGTTGGGACATTGACAAATAACAGCTGAGGGAAATTATATTGAACACATGTGGCAAACAAAGTGTTAATTTCCTTTGTTCACAAGAAAGGACCAACAATGCAGTTTTTTAAATGGGCAAAAGGCACAGACAAGACAGTTTACAGAAGAGAAAATGCTGATTTTTAAACATATGAAAAGATGCTCGATCTTATTCACAAGAGAATTATAAAGGAAAGCTGCAATAAAATACTTTGTTTCACTTATCAGATGATTGACAAAGATCAAAAAATTGTATACATTGTGTGGGCAAGGCTGTGGGCACAGGCATGCTAGTACACTAGCAGTGGGAGAGCAATATGGTGCATATCAAAGTTAAAGGTGCATAGCCTTTGACCCAGCAGTTCTGATTCTAAGAGTTTTTGGTTGTACACATGGGCAAAGAAGTATGTACAAGGGTTCCAGAATTTGTTTCCAAAGCAAAGAATTAGAAACCTAAATACTAACAGCAGACTGGTGAAATAAGCTAGGGTACACTATCCAATGGAATAGTACATTGTTACCAAAAAGAATGAGGCATATCTTTATGTACTGATAAGGACCATCTTCCGGATTTTTTGTTAAATGAAAAAACGAGGGTAAAACAAAGTGTATCGAAGTGTGTGTATAGTCGTCCCCCTTATCCACGGTTTCAGTTATCTGTGGTCAACCACAGTCTGGAAGCAGATAATCCTCCTTCTGATGTATCATCAGAAAGTCAGAAGTAACCAACCACTACATTGCAATACCTACGTCATTCACCTCACTTTGTCTCATCATGTAGGTATTTTAGCATCTCACATCATCACAAGAAGGAGGGGAGTACAGCATGAGATATTTTGAGAGAGACCACTTTCGCATAACTTTTTTTACAGTATATTATTAGACTCGTTTTATTTTATTGTTATTGTTAGTTTCTTATTGCGCCTAATTTACAAAGTAAATTTATCATAGGGATGCGTGTATAGCAAAAGACATAGTATATACGGAGTCTAGTACTATCCATGGTTTCAGGCATCCATGGGGGCCTTGAACATAATATCCCCCATGGATCAAGGGGGACTACTGTATACACATTAATATATATGTAGATGTCTCTGGAAAGAAACAAGAACAAAAATGTTAATAGTGGAGGCTGTCAAGAGCGGAACAAAAGAAGGGGACTTCTTTTCACTTATAGACTTATTTTTGCTGCTTGGAAATCTCTTTTGTACCTTTTCAATTTGGAAGCATGTTCACAAAATAACTGTTCGACTATATACAGAATTTTTTAAAATCTAGTTGGAGAAATAAGATATTGGCAAGAACCTGAGTGCCACCATACAAGGCAGTCCATGCCAAGTGCTGAATGAGCGATAGAGACAGACAGGAGGTGCTGGGAGAATCTCGAGGGGGGAGCTTCCCAGGGCTGGATGGTTCTGGGTGACTGTGACCTAAGCTGGAAGGAATGGCAACACTGAGACAAGCAGGGGGAGGTGGCGTTCCAGAAGGAGGGAATGGTACAAACACAGTTTTGGAGGCAGGCATGTTCCTGACACACCAGAGATGAAGGAATAAATGTGTTGGGTGGAATCCAAGTTGGGAATCTGTCTCTTGTGTCTGCCTGCAGGAGGTAATTGTACTCTGGCTTTAGAAGCATCGGGGATGAAAGCATTCCCTGCATTGAGGGAGTCTCCAGGAGGCAGAATGGGTGGCGCTCCTGGCTGCCCCATGGAGGGCTGGGTTGCCACCTCCCCACACCCACACTTAGCGCAACTGAGGCCTGCCAGTGCCTGTCAGCAGAGTTACTAGCTGGGAAGGCCCTGCAGGGTTTGAGAGGAGATGGCCACACAGCTGCCCAGGGCGGGCGGGCGCGCTGGTGCCGCAGACAGGAGGGGCTCCTGGCCCCCTCTCTGGATGCCCAGGCATCCTGACAGGTGAAGACCTCACATGCTTCTGGCCTCTCCCAAGCCCTTACCTCACCTCCTATGAGATGTTCGGACTGGGAGCCCTTTCCAGAAGGCACTGATAGCCCCCAAACCTGGCCTCAAAGATGCTTCTGCCCTCATTCAGTCCCAGAAGCTGTGTATCTGCCCCCCCACACCCCCCACGTGCCCTCCACCACAGCGCCTGGGCAAAGGAGTGTCAAGCATCACTCCCTCCTTGCCTTTGAGGTAGCTGAGTCACTGTCTGGGCATTAGAGACCTGACAGGTTCAGAGACGTGGTGTCTGGAGGGATGCCTGGAACCGCTGTGGCAGGTGTGGGAAGGGCATCTGAGGGAGGGGAGGACAGCAGCAGAAGCGTCTGTCCAGGCTGACCTGGGTTGGAATCCCAATTCCTCCATTTATAACTGAGTAACTTTGGGCAAGTGCCATAACTTCTCCGAGCCTCAGTCTCCACATCTGTAAAATAGGCATTCATTTAGCAAGTCTATTCAACAAATATTCAACACACATGTTGCCTAATATGTTCAGCCAGCGACATTCTAGGTGCGGAGAGTAGACAAGCCTTGTTCCCATGAAGATTCCAGTCCAGTGGGTCTAACTGTATTTACCTCAGGATTTAACAAGGTAATATGGGCACAGGGCCGAGTACATAGTAGGTACTCAATAAATGACGATCTTTCTTGGGATTTGAAGGGCTCCCAAAATGACCCCTCTTCTCTTCCCAAGTTTGAAACCAGCTGAGAGAGAGAAAGACACAGGAGTCAGATAGAGATTTGAAAGTCAGCCCTTTTAGTGGGGTGAGGAAGTGGATTTGAGGGCATAGCTGAACTCCTCAGCCCAAACGGGTTTCTACATACTCCCACTGAATTAAATTACTCTCACCACCGCCATCACACATACATGGACACAAAACTGCAGGCCTCTCTTTTCCCAGGATAGAGCTGCCCCTGTAAGCTTCAATCCTCAAAGAGAAATTGAGAATACTTGCTGTCCCTGGGCACATAATTACAAAATGAAAGGAGCAAACTACTGTGCTGGGCGTGCCCATTTTCTTCCCTAACCCCCCCCACCCCCACGATCCTGCTGCTTTCACTCCATCCTCTGCTTACTACAGAGCAATAATCAGGACAAGACAGGGACAGGTGATGGGGACTAGGAGTCACTCCTTTTCCGGTTTGACCCGCCACAGGCCCTGAATGCTAGCTAGACCTGGTGTGGGTATGTGTTTGCTCTGAGATCCATTCCCCCACCTTCCTGGCCCTGCTCCGGATATCTCACTTGCTGCACCCCCTTGTCCCCAGGCCCCTCGCCACCTAGCTCCTGTCTAGGTTCAAACAGTGGGAGCCACTAGCCGGAGATTGAGGGTAGGAGGAAGGAGAAGTCAGGGTTTTCCTCCCCCTCTCTCTAAATCAGGGGCCACCTCAGGCAGTGGCTCTGGATCCTGCCGAATATCCCTCCCTCCTTGGCTCCTCCTGCCACCTCTGGGCAGCTCTGCTGTGGTTCCAGCTCCCACCTGGCGTCCCAGCTCCAAGGGTCTGGCATCACCATCTCATCCCTTGGCTCCTCCAGCCCTTTGGGTTGCTAGCAGCTTCCTGGTGTTGCTGACCTTTTGGTTGCCTTCCCAGCCTCCAATCCTGGGAAAGGGAAGCCGCAGGAAGGACAGAGCTGAGGGCAACGCTGAGCATTAAATCTCTTGGGGGTGGGGGGATGGGGGGGATTGTCCTAGTTTCAATCCCTCCAATGGTTAAGTCATCTCATCCCTCCAGCCCAGCAGAGGCTACAGAAAATCCATATGTAACGATTTTAGGGCCAGCCATCTCGTTGGAAGCTGTGCTTGCATAGCCCAAGGCATGGGATTGAAATGAGGGTCAATTGTCGTTATCAAAAAGTGGTGCGTTTTGGGGGAGATTTCTGGGAGGTCAGCCATTTCCCCCATTGTTGTTGCCACTGTGCCTTAGACGCCAGCTACTGGGCCCTCTACCCAAACCTCCTGCCTGGAAAAGACAGAGCTCCGATCTGTAGGGTGGGGGTAATGAGTGCCGGCTCTGGCAGAAGGCGCACTTGTGACCCTCCTGTGTGAGAGCCAGGCTCCTGTTGCAGCCCTGTGTGGCTGGACCCACTTCACTCCCCTCCTGCCCCGGGGGTTCCCTGTTGACGCTGCAGCCTACGTGGGTGCCACCCGGACGGGCGGGGGAGTTCCTGCGTCACGGGGTGAAGGCTTAAGCAGTGGAGGAACGGAGCCAGGGGATACATTTCCCCACCCTCACCTCCTCTCCTGCCCCCTCACCCAAGGGCTGATTCAGAGATGCCATTTATTCGGCTGCATCTTCTCTGGGGTGAATTCTGCCTCCTTCTCTGAGGTACTCTCTCAGATCCCCATTCAGCTTCCTGGAATCGCACGCTTTAATAAAATCTGGAACCAGATCTAGTTTCTGGGGCACCTAGGCTAAGATCCCAGCCTTCCTATCTCTCTTGAAGGAGAAACCCCTGCTCCGCAAATTTTCCCCAGAGAAAAAGACACTTGCGAGATGGTAAGGCTACAGCACTTTATTTAGGATAGACACACGGGATTCCCCTAGTATTCATCCCCCTCCTCTTCTCCCTCCCCCTCCACACTATCCATGCCCACCTCCTCGTAATCCTTCTCCAGGGCCGCCATATCCTCCCGGGCCTCCGAGAACTCCCCCTCCTCCATGCCCTCGCCCACGTACCAGTGCACAAAGGCCCTCTTGGCATACATCAGGTCGAA
>NC_058405.1:174877370-174884804 GCF_002201575.2 Neomonachus schauinslandi | reverse complement strand
AGCCGGTGCCCCCTCCGAAGCTGTGGAACACCAGGAAGCCCTGGAGTTCTGTGCACTGGTCGGCCTAGAAAGTGGAAGGTGAAGGAAAATGTGGGATATGAAGCACAGCTGAGGAAAAGGAAAAAACCAGCTGTTTCAAATTCCCCAAAACTTTCATTAAATCCTTGGAAGACTTTTCCAAGAGCACAAAGCAGGCCCATTCTCTCTCCTCTTGTTCTCCTCCTCTCTAAACCCTCCTGAAGTCTCTAACACACAGCTCTCTAGAATCTCATGACATAGTCATTTTTGTCCTCATAACATCATAACCCACCCAGCTCCATACTTGCTTACCCCTGACTTAATTTCACATGTTTCATGTTCCCTACTGAGGTCAACAATCCAGGAACCTGATCCCCATCCTTGGTAGAGGCCAAATTTGATCATAGAGCCTTGGGTCAGGACTATTTGGATCCCTGTTTTTCACAGGGCCTTCTACCCACATCCCTGCAACACAAGGTGATATTCTGGGAATCCCTATGGACCTCCACAGCTTGGCCAGACAGCCCATGGTCATGTTTGCCCTGGTGGCCACTCTGCCCAGCCTTGGACCAGTTGCTATAGGAGGTAAAGAGGACACCCAACTCCAGGTCAGAGTGCACACTCTGCCTCCCTTGATCAGTATGCAGGGCCCCTCCTCACTGGTCCTGACCCTGCATCTTTAAAACTCATCCACAAATAAAATAAAGTAAAATAAAACTCACCCAGGAGGCTCTCTTCCTGTCTGGTGTCCAGACTTCTTAGCTGAAGGAATCCAGATTCCCCCTTCCCCAGCCCTCAGCCACCACCACTCACCAGCTTCTGAATTCAGTCCAGTACCAGGTCGATGAGCTCCTTTCCAATGGTGTAGTGACCCTGGGCATAGTTATTGGCAGCGTCTTCCTTGCCAGCGATGAACTGCTCTGGATAGAAGAGCTGCTGGTACATGCCCGTCCGAATTTCATTTGCAATGGGCAGAGTTTTACGCGCCCCCCTCCCCTTGCAGCCTGGCTCCCCAAGTTAACCAGAAAGGGCGGGGCCACCAGGCCCCTAGTCCTACCCTAGAGGAGCCCCATTCATGCTGGTGTTATGGCCCTTGACTTTTAGTATTCTTCAATAAAAAGGAAAGGGATATAGAGCTACCCTGAGACTCTGGAGCTTAGTGGCAGCAGATCTGTGATTTAATTGGCTACTACTCCTGGCAACTACAAATTCTAGTGCCCCAGGTATGGGGAAGGACTGGCTGTGGTGCCCAAGACAAGGTGACATATGTGACAGAGACTGATCATCACTCACCAATCACAGTTGGCTCCAGGTCCACAAACACGGCCTGGGGCACATGCTTCCCAGCCCCAGTTTCACTAAAGAAGGTGTTGAAGGAGTCGTCCCCTTCACCAATGGTCTTATCACTAGGCATCTGTCCATCTGGTTGGACCCCATGTTCCAAGCAGTAGAGCTCCCAGCAGGCATTGCCAGTTTGCACATTGGCCTGCCCCACATGCACTGAGAAGCACTCATGCTGAGTAGGCAAAGTGCAGAGAACACTCTTAGCAAAGAGAAGCCTGTCATGCCTGGACACGGTTCCTGCCTGCAATCCTTTCTTGAGTGGTTCTCTGGCTGAGAGCAAAGGTTGCTGCCCTCCTTGCCCCACCTCCTGTGTCTAAGGAATTACTTGTGGCCTTGAGGATCCACAGGCAGTGGCTCCGGGGGCTGGGCCAAAACCCTCAGAGGAAGCAGATGTGGGCAGTTTTAAGATTATAGAGTCTTAGTCTCAGTGACTAAGCGTCTTAAGAAGTGTTGAGGGGATCAGATGAGTCTGGCAAAACATGATAGTCAACCCACCCGTGTTCAGAAAGAAATGAAGGGCCATGGGTGAGAGAAGTAAGATCCAAGTGAGGTTTCAGGGATCTGAGACAAGGGAGAGGTTTTGAAAGCAGGAATAACTCTAGATTCACTGGCTAGAAATGCCAGCAAGGAAGGGAAGAGTGGGCCTGGAATGGTAGGGGGTATGCTGTTCTTTCCTCTCTTGGGTGTGCATAATTCTGGAGTAGAGTGGAGTGGGGCTGGGAAAAAGGTCTTCCCTACATGATTCAAGGCTGGTGGTCAAAGAACGTTTGGCCCCTAAAGCAGTACTGGGATAAACTACCTGGTCCTGGAAATCAGAAAAGTCAACGCCCTTCCTGGGGAGCCCCATGAGAATCAAGAAGGTTGGACCCTCTTGCTTCATCCAACACTCTGAGCCTCTGCTCTGTGCCTGACATTGTGCTGACACTGGAGATACATAGCACCCAAAGCACAGTCCCTGCCCTCCAGTAGCCCACTGGGCAGGGAAGGGAGACTTTCATACGTTAATAGGGGTGGGACAGCATGGTAAGTGGGATACCAGAGTAGGCCTTCTTGCTCTGCTTGAGAATTACCCCAGACCTTGAAAACAAAATGAGCACATCCATCAGGTTTCCCCAAGCTTTAATGCTTAACCATGTGGAGGATGTGGAGAAATGGGACTCCTTAGGCAGTTGGTAGAAGCCTAAATTGATGCATCTCTTTTGGAGAAAAATTGGGCAAGATCTAGGAAAGCTGATGACACTCTTGCTCTAGAGAAGTTCTCACACAGGTAAACAAGAACAGGTGCAAGAAGACTCACAGCACCATAGCAACGGAAGCCAATTAAATGTCCTTCAACAGGAGAAAATGGATGAAGAATGATTCAGAAGTAGAAATGGATGAACTACAAGAAAGGATCTTACCAGGGTGCCTGGGTGGCTCAGTCGTTAAGCGTCTGCCTTTGGCTCAGGTCATGATCCCAGCATCCTGGGATCAAGCCCCACATTGGGCTCCATGCTCAGTGGGAGGCCTGCTTCTCCCTCTCCCACTCCCCCTGCTTGTGTTCCCTCTCTTGCTGTCTCTGTCTGTCAACTAAATAAAACTTTAAAAAAAGAAAAAAACCCAACAAAAAAAAGAAAAGAAAAGAAAAGAAAAACCCCAACAACAACAAAAAAGAAATAATCTTACCAAAAAATTTTTACTGGGAAAAAGAAAAGCAAATTAGGGAAGAATCATACAAAATGATACCATTTATAAAAATCTTTAGCTCGTAAAACAATGCTGTGCATCATTTACGGATATATTTATATTTTGCTATACATTCTTGTAGTGCATGTGTATTACAAAAATAAGGAGAGCAAGTGAAAATATTAACACTAATTTGGAACAAAGGTTCTCTCTGGTAGAAGACGGAGGTGCATGCAGTTGGAGAGAGATTCTATTTCTTAAGCTGGGTAGCAGGTGTTTATTATATTATTCTTTACACTTTCCTGCCTGGAATATTTCATAATTTTTAATGAGGATGCTTTCTCCATAAATTTAACAGTTGCCTGACTTTTTAAATATGATGCAAGGGCCTTGACTTATGATTTTGAGATGACTGGGATTAAATCATACATCGTCATTACTTCTCTACTTGCCTTGAGCAAGAGTATTAACCTCTGTGGGCCTCCCTCCATCCCATGAACTGGGGCAAATAAGAGCCCCCTCCTAGAATTACGATGGGGATTAAATGAAAGAAGGCATATAAGTTACCTGGCTCACTGCATGACACATATTGGGGGTACCATACCTGTTGGGTCCCCTTACCAACTCCCATCCCCCAACCGTGCTGTCATAGTAAGAGAAGGTAATGAATTAAGCTGGGGGGTGTTCAGGGACACAAGGACTCCAGAAATCCCTGTATCCCACAGGGAGGACTGACAGGGCTTACCAGTCCACTGGCAAGGCCAGCGCTGGCTGTTGTAACTTCAAGCCTGCCCAGGCTCTGTCTACAAAGCCAGACACCATCTTGGCGCCCATGACTGCCAGCCCACGCAAGGCATCTCTGACCTCTTGGGTATACTTGAGATGCTAGAAATGATGCTGTGGGGCAACAGGTTTGAGGCAAAGAACTCAACCCCTGGAATCACATAGATTTAGCATCAAACCCCCATCCCTCTATGACCTCAGACAAGTTACTTCTCTTTAGCTGCTCTAGTGCCCTTTCCTTGAATGTAAAAATAGTATGATCTCGTATGTGGCGGGCTTTGTCATTATATCATTTAGTTCCCCTGTGCTAAGCATTAATTAGGGGCCAGGCACTGTGCTAAGCACTCCACATACATTATTATACATTTCATCTTCATGACAACCCCATAGGTAGGTAGTTTCATGATGCCGATTTGCACATGAGGAAACTGACCCACAGAGAGCTTAAGCAACTAGCTGAAGGTCATGAGCAAAACCAGTAATATTCAGAGTGGGAGCTTGGCTCCAACCATGCTCTTCACTGCTCTTCTATCCTTCCTGGTGGGGAGCCTGGCAAATGATATCAAATGAGCCCCCCCACACAGCCAGGTCTCGATAAGAGGGCGCACCCTCCCTTCCCCGCCTCCTCTTCACTGTCTCTATTGAAATAAGAGGTCAGATCAGATGCATCAGCTGGGCAGGGCTGTGAGGATGCTTGCCCACAGCTGGGAGGTAAGACCAGAGGCCAAGGGTAAATCTGCTGTGGGGCCCAGGGTTTGTAAAATGCCTGTATTTCCTGCTCCAGTCCTGCTTACTCCATACTCCTTACCCCTAAATCCAGAACCCCTCAGCAGCCACATCCTGGTTACCATCACCCTGTCCTCCACCCTTGCACATGCTCTCACATACCGGCACAATTGGGGGGGCCACACTCACGTCTGGAAGTCTCTTTCCCTCTCCCCACCTCACATGCCCACACACTAGCCCCTGGAACACTTGGACTCCCAAGGATCCCTCACACCACCCACCGGGGTGCACTAGGACCCTCACTAGCATGTCCAGCCCCCCACCCCTGCTCACCATGCTGCTTGGCTGGGGGCTGGCTTGGGTTGTCTGTCTGTCTGTCTGCTGCTCGATGAGAGGCAGATATGGGTCTGTGAGAGACCCACAGCCACTGGCCTCCTTATACTCTCCGATCATCTCTCAGCAGGGAAAATGTAGTCAGAAATGGCCCCAGGAGGACAGGCCTGTTGACTTGGTTACCAAGCGCTGGGCCTGGGCTCAAACAGGGCAGCAAGGTGGGGTGGCTAGAGGAGGGGTTCGGCTGGTCACCCCACACAGGTACACAGTGTCTGCACTCAGGCACACAATCCCATTTCCTGGTGGCTCAGTGGTCTCTTGCAGGTGGGAGAGGATTCAGAAATCAAAGCCCCTGAGCTCCAGCTGCAAGGCCACCCCTAGGGTGGGTGAGGACTGGAAGTGGAATGTGAGTGGCACTAAGAAGAGTGCACTAAACTGGAAATAACAAGTCCTAGGGCAAGAGATCAAGCCTCAGGGCCTTCGGGGTGCAAACTCAGACTATTATAGGAACATAGGAATTAGAGCTCAGTCTTAGGGCCAGCTCTGGCATTTAAGTTCTTTTCCCACCTGGGTTTGCGTATCTGTAGAATGGGGAGAGGTAGTATGGTGAGGATGAAACCATATAAACTAGGAGTGCTTAGTCTAGAATTGCTGTTATTCTCCACAGGGAAAGCACGATGAGGAGCAGGGGCTCAGGGCTACTTGTCATGGTCTCTCCCCATTCTAAGCAAGTGGCTGCGGGCATCACTTGGCCTTATTTCCCCACAGGAGTCTCCCTATGGCCTTAGGCAAACTTATGAAATACAAATGTTAATCTTTCACATTTGTGTCCCATTTTGTGGCTCTTGAGGTGGCTACACCCCTTATCTCCTTTGAGTCCCTCAACAGCTTTGTGAGGTAGGCAAGGCGGGGCCTCCATTTCCTTGAGAAAGAAAAGGAAATGGAAGCCTCTTGCCCGGTTTGCCCAAGGTCACGTGGGGGCTCATTAGTGGTGGAATTGAAATTCACCTGGGACTCAGGCTCAGTGCTTCTCCCCTTTCCACAAGACAGAGCTTTCACTGTCCCTCATCCCCCTCCTATGTCTTTATCTCCTTCCTTTCCATCTTAAATTCCACGGTGGCCATGATCACTCCCTTGCCTCCCTCCAGCTTCAGCATCCTCGTTTGACCAAATCACAACCCTGGTTCTTCACCAACTGTGCGCCTGTCCTGACCCAGCTAAACAGTGGCTATAGAAAAATCCAGAACTGGGCTGACTGACCTGACTTCAAATGTATGACCACTAACCTCAAATGGCCTCTAATGCTGCCTAGAAACCACACTGCGCCTCTCCATCCAGCCATTCTTCCAGTCAGCAACCATGACCAGGAATAGGAATGCCAGCTTTAGCAAATAAAGGAATTTTATCTAACAACCTTATCCACGAAGCAGTTGCTAATATGAAACTTCAGTCAAGGTGCCAAATGGTGGGGGAGTTATTTTGAGGTTAGGGGCTTTTTTCAGAGCCCTTCTCAACACAGTATGCCAGGGAATGACCCAGAATATCAAAAGGGTTAACTCCGATTTTGACTGTGGACTGCAGTTATCACTCTCCCAACTGGAATTAAGAGACCAAAATCCCCAGAGAGAATACACAGCCAACCAACACTTCAAAGGTAAGCAAGCCCAGCCTACACTGGGTTGATCCATGAAGCCATAGACCTCAGGAATTATTACCCAGATGGAGGCATTTGGGTTCCCAGAGGGCCCACTGGGCTCAAAACCTTCTTGTCCAGCACTTCAACTTCCCAACTGGCCTTCAAAGTTGGGCATCTCAAGAGTCAATGTAGACATCACCAACTCTGGAAAGAAAACTATCCTAAAGGTAGGCAGGGGGGAAGATCTTATGTACAACAGACTAAAGAGACTGAGATTTTAAAGCATATTAATGTATCTCAGTTTTGAAATGAGAGGAAATCCATATCTTAATTTCTTCAACAAATATTTATTGAGTGTCTGTTATGTGCCAAGCACTATTCCAAGTGCCAAGGATACAGTGGTGGACAAAGAGTCTGTGCTTTTTTTTTTTTTAAAGATTTTATTTATTTATTTGAGACAGAGAGAATGAGAGACAGAGAGCATGAGAGGGAGGAGGGTCAGAGGGAGAAGCAGACTCCCCGCCGAGCAGGGAGCCCGATGCGGGACCCGATCCTGGGACTCCAGGATCATGACCTGAGCCGAAGGCAGTCGCCTAACCAACTGAGCCACCCAGGCGCCCCGAGTCTGTGCTCTTAAAGAGCTTACATTTTCATGGAGAAGACAGATAATAAATAAAAAAAAAACAAGGAAATTTCAGATAGAAATAAACACATGAAGAAAATAAACCAGGATAATGGCACAGAAAGAGATGGGGAGCCTACTATTGAGAGGGAACAGCTCTCTAAGAAGCTGATGTGAAAGAAAGAAGAAAGAAAGAAAGAAAGAAAGAAAGAAAGAAAGAAAGAAAGAAAGAAAGAAAGAAAGAAAGGAAGGAAGGAAGGAAGGAAGGAAGGAAGGAAGGAAGGAAGGAAGGAAGGAAGGAAGGAAG
>NC_058405.1:174867778-174877360 GCF_002201575.2 Neomonachus schauinslandi | reverse complement strand
AAGGAAGGAAGGAAGGAAGGAAGGAAGGAAGGAAGGAAGGAAGGAAGAGAAAGAAGCTGATGTTTGAACTGAGACCGAATGCCAAGGAGTCAGCCATAACAAGATCTGGATCATAGTGCTCCAGGTCGAGAGAATGGTGAGGCCAAAGGAGCCAACCTGGTGTGTTCAAGGAGAAGGAGGGAGGGAGGGAGGGAGCTCTGCAAGCTGAAAACACAGAGGTAAAGGAGTCTTGAAAGAATGGCTTCCATGACTGGGGCAATGGGAGGGTTTAAGCAAGCATCATTGCCTACTTTGTGTTTTAGAGAGATTATTGCCGCTGCTGTGTAGAGGAAGCATTATAAGGGTAAGCAAGCCCAGGAGTTCCAAAGGAAAAGCAGGAAGCCCATTAGGAGGCTACTTCTGGCATCCAGGCATGAGGGATGGTGGCGTGGACTGGGGCAGGGATTGTGGGAAGTAGCTGGGTTCAAAATAAAGTTATAGGACACACTAATGTGGGGTGTGCAGATCTACCCAACAGCCTTACCTGCCCCCTGCCTCTATTTTGTCTTTGCTGGCAGGGTCCTGAATTTGTATAATTATTTACCCTTCCACTTGCTCAAGGAAGATGGCCTTTCCCAGACCTAGGTGTGAGTATAAATTAGTCTAAACTATTAATGGTAATTCCAGTCCCTCCTTCCAATGACTGGTTTAGGCAAGGGGCTAGTGAGATATAAGGGAACTCTACAAGGATGCTTGAAGGCAAGGTTTTCCTCCCTGATAAAAAGAGACTATGGGAGGACTTCCACCTTCCCAGCCTTAGCAAATGAGGACATGACACTTGGAGCTGCTGCAGCCATTTTGTGATCATAAGGGAAGATGCCACCAGCCCATTGAGGATGCCAGAGAAGATAGCTTGAAATACTGGAGCAGTTGGTAACATCACCGAATCAACCCTGGGACTGCCCTACACTCAGATTTCTTGCAGGATAATAAATATCCTCATTGTTTAAGCCTCTGTTAGTTAGCCTTTCCGTTATTTGCGGCCAAGAAAAGTCTAACCAAAAAAAGAGAGGAAGGAGAAAGGGAAAGAGAAATGTAGGATGATTCTAGGTTTTTAACGTAAGCACGTGGGTAGAAGCCTTGGAAGCCTTAGGACAGAAACATTTTTGGCAGGGAGCAGGGTGAGAGTGGGACATTGGGAGTTTTACTTTGAATGTGTGATATTTGAGATGTCTAACAGGCTTTCAAGTGGTAATGTCAAAAAAAGCAAATAAGCATGTGAGTCTGATATTCAGAGAAGTCCTAAAGGACATATAAATTTGAGACTTATCAGCACAAAGGTGATATTTCTTTCTATTCTATTCTTTCTCTTTGGTTTGTGAATATATACATTCTTTTTTAATAACCCTAAAATGTTACAGTAACTTTTTATTAAGGACATTTAAAAATACACCCCAAAGTAGAGATAATATAATAAAACCCCATATACTCATCACTTACCTTCAACAATTGCCCCTTCAGGGAGGAAAAGAGAGCCTGGGACTGAACTATGGGAAACATCTATTAGGGGTAAGCCATCAAAGACGACCGAAAAGGAATGGCTGGGACCAAGAGAGGGGTGTGTCATTGAAGCCAAGAAGAAAGTGTTTCAAGGAGGAAGGAAGGATCAACTATCTCAAATATTGGTGAGAGGCTGAAAAAGATGTAAAAACGTGATCTTTGGCTTTGGTCAGTTGGAAGTCACTAGGGATTTTGGCAAGAACATCTCAGCAGAGCATGTGAACCAAGCCTGCGTGGACAGTGAAGAGGAGAGAAGATGTGAAGATATCCCTTTGGAAAGATTGTGCTGTGAGAAGGAGGACAGCTAGTAGATGCTCCAGTCTAAAAAAATGGAAGGATATGCATTAAGGCTCAATTCCACCTTTCCCAGATGGAATCAGTGGAGACATTTTAAATGTTGAGGACCTTGCTGCACTGCTCCAAGACAGAGGTGAGACTCTGGGAAGGGGTTAGAAAAGATGGAGATAACAAAGGGCAAGGGGAAGAAGGAAAGAGAGAGAGAGTGGTCTGCTGGACACCCTTGTAGGGTAGACAGACTAAGCAGTGATTCATTTGGGAAAATGAAGTGCCCAACATCACCTTCTAGATTCTGTACATGTATGTGGATGTCCAAGTTCTCAGGGCGCCTGGGTGGCTCAGTTGGTTAAACATCTGCTTTCAGCTCAGGTCGTGACCCCAGGGTCCTGGGATCGAGTCCCACATCAGGCTCCCTACTCAGTGGGGAGTCTGCTTCTCCCTCTGCCCCGCCCCCACTGCTGTGCTCTCTCACTTGTGCGTGCGCTCTCTCTCTCTCTCTCTCAAATAAATAAATAAAATCTTTAAAAAAATGTTCAAGTTTTCAGTCTGGTAATATGGATTGCTACCTGTATACCCATCCAGATATTATGGCCCTAATTTAGGAGACACATACACACTCACAGTCACGTGCACACGTCTAACAAGCCTGTTAGACATCTCAAATATCACATATTCAGAGTGTACACACACACACACACACACACACAGAGGCAGAAGCAGAATCTGTATTCCATTAACATGCCTTGGACATTTCTCCTTGCCCCCTTGTCTTCTCCATCTTGCCTGCCAGAAGGCCTGCTCAGGGGCTATAAACTCCTTGCTAAGGGCCAGGGTGACATAAATATGTTACAGTTGAGCATATGATGGTAAATGGTGGACTGGGTGATTTGGAGCAGCTTGCTGTCCATCCTAAGAAGTAGTCACCACCCAGCTCCATTTGTTGCCCTACTGGTTTCCTACTGCTGTTGTAACAAATTGCTACAGACTTAGTAGCTTAAAACAACACAAATTTATTATCGTATAGTTCTGGAGATGAGAAGTCCAAAAGAGGTCTTATGGGGATTACAATACTCTGATTTATAAGAAAAATATGTGGTTATTCAGATGACCAAAATATATTCCTCATATATATTTGGTCTTTGTCTAGGATTCCTGGCTCACAGCTGCTAAAACTCTTGGAATTTCATAAGTGTTGAGAGTGATAAAGATATCTTTTGTTATGTTTATGACATAAGCACCTAAGTTTTGGAAAGCACCTAAGGTCGGGGGCTGGTTGCCAGTAGAACCAACCAAGTGTTAGAGGGTTGGAACTTTCAGTCCCTTCTTCACCTCCAGAGAGGGGAGAGGGGCTGGAGAGTGAATGCAAACACCAAGGGTCAATGATTCCACAACCATGCCTATGTATGGAAGTACACCCCCTACTGGAATTAATACCAGAACCTATTTAGGTATAAATAAACTCAAGGCGTTGGCAGGGTTGCCTTCCCTCTAGAGATTCTAGAGGAGAATCTGTTCCTTGCTTTTTCCTTCTAGAGACTGCTCATATTTCTTGACTCATGGCTTCCTTCCATCTTGAAAGCCAATAATGACATCACTTTGACCTCTGCTTCTGACCTCTCCTTCCTTGATTGTCCCCCTCTTCCACTTATAAAGACCTTTGTGATTATATCGGCCCACCCAGAAAATGTAGAAGAACCTCACCTCAAGATCTTTACCTTAGTCACATCTGCAGTCTTCTGCCATGTAAGGTAACATAGTCAGAGGGTCCAGGGTTTAAAATGTGGACATCTTTGGGGGACTATTAACTCTGTCCATCACAGTTGCTAAATGAGAATGCAGGCCTGATATAGCCAGATCTTCCAATTCTTTTCAAGATAAGCTAGAAATCTGGATTTTTATATGACTGTGCAGAAAGAGCATGTTGAGACTGCTCCTTAGAAAGGTCTGCTTGTAAGATCAGCCCTTGGCTGGCATCTGAGAACTTGGCTCTTAGAGTGTTTTCAAGTCAATGGTTACAGGATCAGGATGGTTTGTTGTGCCTAGACTGTGTGTGTAAAGAATGTGGTTTATGCTGTAGGGGCGCCTGGGTGGCTCAGTTGGTTAAGTGTCTGACTCTTGATTTCAGCTCAGGTCATGTTCTCAGGGTTGTGAGATAGAGCCCCGCATTAGCATTAGCATTAGCGTGGAGCCTGCTTACGATTCTCTCTCTCCCTTTCTCTCTGCCCTTCCACCCCTCAAATAAATAAATATATATATATATATATTTTTTAAAGAATATGGTTTATGCTGAACAGCTGCTTTTCTTCTAGGAGTCTGGAATTTGGGTATGTGCAAGGCAGAGGTGTCTCTGTGACCAGCCCTCACCATAAACCTTAGGTGCTGAGTCTCTAACAGGCTTCCTTGGGCAGAACCACTGCAGGGAAATGTTGCTCCATTTTCATTTTGGAGGAAGAGAATGCTGTGTGAGCCCTCCTGGGAGGGAGAGGACATAGATTCTGCTTGTGTCTTTTCCCTTTATGGTCCAGCTGTGCAGCCTTCCTACATCACTGTAATAAACCTTAGCTAGGGGGTTATTTATTGACTTTATGCTGAGTCCTTCTAGTAAATCTCCTGACATGGGGGTGGTCTTGGGATGCTCCAGCACAAAGGTAGTTCCTGCTTTTTTTCATATTCTAAACGCTGTGGGGATGAACACTGTGAAGGTCAAACAAAACAATTCTGAGAGGGAACTTGGTCTCTAGGCTGCCAATTTGCAGCTTCTGGCTTCTTAGGGTTCTACCCTAATTTTATTCCCATCTCTGAAGTGAAACAATTCTGACACACATTTAGCAAATGCTTACCACGTGCTGAGCACTATGCTAGGATCTAGGGACGCAAAGATGAATAAGATCCAATCCTTACCTGGAATGAATTTGCAATTTCTAAGACGGACCTGTACACAAATAACTGCAACCTGGTGTGCTAGCACGCTAAAGAAAACAAATAAGATGCTCTAAGAATCCATGCAGCTGCTTACATGGTGCTTTGCTATGTACACATCCCTACATTCATCTGGTCCTCACAATCTGAAGTTATCCCTGTTTCACAAAGGAAGAACCTGAACCTGAAGGTCAAAGGAATTTAAGGTTTTGCCTGAGAGAGCTCAGGTCTTTTACCATACTCATTCTGCTGGGATTGGGGGTGCACAAGGGAAAAAGGAGGGCCCGGGAAGGTCTGCAAGAGACCATATGTTCTGTAATCACCAAGGGTCCTTGCTCTGTAGAGACCATGACCCCACTTCCCAAAGCAGCCTCACTATATGCCCTTGCCACTTTCCATTTTATGAATGAGTCTTGTTCTCCCAACCATGTGGCAAGTGCATAGGGAAGAGAGACCTTGTCATGCTTCACTGTGTTCCTTTCCATGCCTTGCCCAAATAAGGTGTCAATTAGCTATTCTGTTGGTAGGAAGTTGCCATTGCTAGTTATTTTAGCCTACTGTGCTGTCAGACCGCTCTGGTCCTAGGAAACAAGGGATTAGCCTGGGAGACAGGTTTCTTCAGGGCATGCCGATGGGTACATGGGGCACTTCCTGATGATTTCCCCAGTGAAGGGAGATAGCTAGAAAATGTAAGGTATGTAAGGGAAAGCAGAAGTAGATGGATAAGGGGCGCCTGGACGGCTCAGTCGATTAAGCAGCTGCCTTCCGCTGGGATCATGATCTCAGGGTCTTGGGATCAAGCCTGTATCCGGCTCCCTGCTCAGCGGGGAGTCTGCTTCTCCCTCTGTGCTCTCTCTCCCTCTCCCGCTCTCTCTCTCTCAAATAAATAAATAAAATCTTAAAAAAAAAAGTAGATGGAAAAGGCCATTCTTGCAACAAATGGAAATGAAATGTGGAAAGAAGGAATAACTGCTGTTGAGGCCTCGGCCTGAGCGCCAAGGGCGTTAAGATGCCGGTCACAGATCCCTGCGGGGAACAGGAGAAGATGAGAAAGTCAAAACTCAGCTATGATACCAGAATCTCCACGTTTTTTCCTCATCAGACTCAACACACATTTTGATACCTCACAACAATGCAGACAGTGTGGAATCACTGTCTCCTTTTCACCGATGAATATGCCAAGGACACAGTGAGGTTAGGTCACCTGCCCAAGGTCACATAGGGCAGTCCGGATGCGAATCCAGGTCCTGAGGGCTTCCGCCCAGAGCTCTGGCGGTTCTGGCAGCAGGGAAGCGGGCAGGTGGCGGTGGCGAGGGCTCACTAATAGTGACGGCGTTGATGACGGGGCCACTGACCCGCCGGCAGCCAGCGAGCCACGCCAGATTCCTGGGGTCAGCCCTCGCAGACAGGCTGCAGGGCTCGGCTCTGTGGGGTACTCTGAGGGATTGGCACCCTGGGGCTCAGACTGTGCAGCTCCTGGTCCTCGGCCGCCCACAGGCATTGGCGAAGGCCAGCCGTCCCGGCCGAGGACCAGCAGGCCGTGTGCCGCTGTAAGTTCCCCCGGAACTGGCCAGAGCCGCCAGGGAGGCAGGGCGGGGAGGCGGGCACGGGGGAAGGCCCGCGGCAGCCACTTCGCAAGGAAAGCCTCTACAGCACTCGGCCTAAGTCAGAACACCTGGGCGATGGGCGCCCCCATGACTCAGGTGCAGGCGAGATGCGCCCTGGCACCGCGCCCTGCGCCCCTGCAGTGGAGATCGGGAGCCCAGGGTGCCGGCTCAAAACCTGGAGCGAAGGGCTAAGGCCTGGATCGCTACACCTAACCCAAGTCCGACAGGTGAGAGGCCAGGACAGGGCAGGGGGAGGGGACCCGCCCTGAGCCCACCCCTCCGGGGCCGCCTACCATTCGGGGGCGTGGCCTCCGGGCCGCTCAGCTCCTAGTGGGCGAGCGCAGCGCGCGGGCCCCGCCCCCCGCCTATAAGAGCGGTGCGGCACTGCAGCTAGCGCAGTTCTCACTGAGACCCGTCACCCGGACTCTACGTGAGACCCACCGCCCGGACTCACCATGGTGAGTGCGGCCCCGCGGGAATCGCGCCCCTCCCCTTATTGCCCTTCTCCTTCGGGACCCTCCATCCCGGGATGCTCCGGACCCCCCGTCCGACGTTCCGGGTCTCGAGGAGGTGCGAGGGTTTGTGCATTCCCCCACCCCCACTCTCTTCTGGTGACTTTGGCCGAGCCGTGCTGTCCACTTTTGGAGGCTGGGGAAGGGGAATGGAGTGGGGTGGGATTCTTCGCTAGCTGAGAGGAGTCCTTCTGGAAATCGCCTCCTGCTCCACCAAGCATTTGTGCCTTCACCCTCCTGAAGGGGAGTCGTGATCCCGCGCCCAGTCCTTTCCGCGGATGAGGGAGACCCGCTGGGCTGCCCTCCGCCCCTAGCCTCCCCCTCCCGACCCGGACCCCCGCTCCCTGGATCTGACCGAACACGTGCTTAGCCCAAGAAGGTGGTAGGGGGTCAGATTACTTGGTCCAGCATCCCCTTTTCCTCCGACTGTGTGTGCATCCCTCCTACCCACAGGCCCCCCCCCCGTGACTCAGCACCCCGCTTCTGAGCCGGGAGGGGTGGCGGGAATGGGGTTCGGCGTTGTGAGGCGAGCCGGCCCCTCTCCAGCCGGAGCCGAGTGAACGGACGGGCAGAGACAGCTGGCGCTGAGCGAGAGCGCGGGCCCAGGCCAGGTTGGGGGGAGGGGAAAGAGGTGTGTGTAGGGGGGTGGTAT
The DNA here is from genome assembly GCF_002201575.2 of Neomonachus schauinslandi. Classification (NCBI taxonomy): domain Eukaryota; kingdom Metazoa; phylum Chordata; class Mammalia; order Carnivora; family Phocidae; genus Neomonachus; species Neomonachus schauinslandi. The sequence goes on along the minus strand of NC_058405.1, from coordinate 174,869,834 downwards.
TTATAGCCCAAGAACGGGGGCCGAAATCCAATCTTCACTTTCGGCTGGGATGTAACTGGAAAGAATCTAGAAGGGGGGCGAATGCAGGGCCCGGGTGCAGGATGGCGCTCACCCTCTGCAGGGCAAGGCGGGTTACCTCTGGGGCCTCACCGCAGGTTCCGCTTCCTTTTCTGGGTATTTGGAAACCGTCACCCCGCCATTTCGGTGTTGGGAAGGGAGGCTGCGAGGGGCCCTGCGCCGCACCACTTGGCTCTTTAGGGGTTAATTTCAAACTGGCAGGGATGAGCCTAAGGCGGCGAGTGCCCCAGTGCCCACAGCCCTTATTGCCTGTGCCTGCCATCTGCACTCTCTGCTATTTCCGTGAGGGCTACACAGTGGATGAAGGTGGTGAAGACACCCAGAGTGCGGGGGTGGAGGTGGGGAGAGGAGCCAGCTGGGATTGATCCCCAGAGCCAGATGGGATTTAAAGGTGGGGGAGAGGGCATCCTGATGGCCAGGGTGTGTGGTCAATTGATGGCAGACCAGAAGGCTGAGACATCTCTGCAGCCCACAGGAAAGAAAGGGGGAGAGGGTTCTAAGAAATTCTAGTTGTTCCCCTTGAGGGCTTCTGGCTATAAACTCATGCCTCGGGCAAACCTGTCCCTTCTCAGGCTGGAGAAGGTGGCTTTGGGAGTAGAAAGCTGGAAACAGCTGAGAAGTCGTGTGTCCTTGTCTTTTACTGCAGTGTCTGCCTGTCTTTCATATGCACTTGCCCTCTCTGTCCTCCCTGAGTGTCTTGTCAGTGTGGCAGGGTCATGTGGAGCCACAGCTCTTACTTGACAAGTTTCCCACAGAGGAGTGAGCTAAGGGATTTGCCCTACTGGGTGGGTGTTTCTAGTTGTTAAGTCCTATGCGGGGGAGCCTGGGCAGGCTTCCAGCCTCTTCCGACCTCTGCCCAGCCCCAGGCCTCCACTTTTGCCAACTGAGCCATCCTCGCCAGTAGGTGATCGGGTGGAAGAGAGGCTCATGAGGTGAGGACTGCAGATGTGGGGCTTATGCTGTGTCCCCTCTCTTTATCCCTCAGCGCGAATGCATCTCAGTCCATGTGGGGCAGGCAGGTGTCCAGATGGGCAATGCCTGTTGGGAGCTCTACTGTCTGGAACATGGGATCCAGCCTGATGGGCAGATGCCCAGCGACAAGACCATCGGTGGAGGGGATGACTCCTTCACCACCTTCTTCTGTGAAACCGGTGCTGGGAAGCATGTGCCCCGGGCTGTGTTTGTGGATCTGGAGCCCACTGTGATTGGTGAGATGAAGATGGGGTGGAACTGAGGGGAGCAGACAGTGACTCTAAGCTCTCTGGAGAGCTGGTGTCTAGACCTGGCTTTCCTGGTCCTACACACTCTTTTCCCTGTTTGCAGCTGCAGAAGGGAGGCTGATCGCAAGCCAGCCTGGGTGGCGGGCTCCGGGTTTCTCACACACTGGTATCACAGGCTGGCAGAAGGATGAGCTTTTCCATACATCTGACCGCAGCTGCCACACTGGGGGAGGGAGATCCCCGCTGAGCACAGCCTTGTGGTTTGTGCCCTGACGATGTGTTTGCGCCCTTCCAGATGAGATCCGAAATGGCCCATACCGGCAGCTCTTCCACCCAGAGCAGCTCATCACCGGGAAGGAGGACGCTGCTAACAACTATGCCCGTGGTCACTATACCATTGGCAAGGAGATCATCGACCCAGTACTGGACCGGATCCGCAAGCTGGTGAGAATTTGGGTTGGAAGGGAGGGGGCTTTTGAGATGATGCTAATGGTCAGGAACACAGTTTTGTCAGGATCCATTTTGGGGGGAGTCATCTCTAATTTTATGTGTTCCAGAGCATGCTGCCACTATGAGATACTTTCCAATCTCTGCCCTGAGTCCCGAAAGAGTTTAGGCTTTTGTGGAGCCAGAAGGTAGAGTTCTTCAGGCCCCTGGCCTACCTACACTGCTCTTTCTCTTTCCTGCCTTTCAGTCTGACCAGTGCACGGGACTCCAGGGCTTCCTGGTGTTCCACAGCTTCGGAGGGGGCACCGGCT